>NC_053492.1:386068943-386368943 GCF_905171775.1 Rana temporaria
CGGTCCCGGAGCTTCGGACCGGGTCGCAGGCGCGCGCCCCACGGCTGGGTACATGTAAAGGACGTACCTGTACGTACATGTGCCCAGCCGTGCCATTCTGCCAACGTGTATGTGCAGGAGGCGGTCCTTAAGTGGTTAAAGCTCTCTGAACGCTAGTCAAAGCTTCTGTCACTAAATAAAATGGTTGGCTTACAGTCCTGTTTTGTTTTGCTTTGCTTTAAAAATGATACCCCATGAAGCTTTAGTGGTGCTTCAAAGCCTCTATAGAAGTCTATGACAAAGCTTGCTTGAAGCCCCATCGAAGCCTCATTGAAGCACCAAGCAAAAGCAAGGTGTAAACAGGACTGTAAGCTAACCATTTTATTTAGTGACAAGAGCTTTGTCTGGCATTCAGAGAGCTTTAACAAAGCCTGTCCGAAGCCATGTTTTGAAGCAAGTGTAAGCTAGCCCTTATAGTTTGTGGCATGCCTTGGATGTACCTGTTTAGGAAAACCGTTCAATCCATCAGTTTAGGTCCCACTTTAAAAAGCATACTTTAGGATCAATTTAGAAATCTAATATATGAAAATAAATATTCTTATTTTCAGAAAAGTGAGTTATCGGTTGAGTTCTGTGAAAATTTGAAAATAAGTCACATGGATAAAAATTACAGAAAAGATCAGGCTCCTGCTGAGAAACCTATGTTGGTTGGTTGTTCATCGACTTAGAAGTCTTAGCAGCTGGGAATAACTCCTGGGAGGGAGAGGGGTAAAAGCTGCAACAATATGTTGAATAAAGTGCTTAGACTCTATTACTCCATGACAGTGGAAGAGAATGGAGCTCCGTCTTAGTAATATAAACAGCCTCTATGAGTTGGTTATTAAAAAATAGTTTATTGATAACAAAAATAGCAAACTTACATGGGAACTGCCATCCCAAAAGTCCAATAGTCTGTCCACAGATCACAAGTTACCATATGGCCATGCCTGTCCTTGGATGGAAGGAAACTCGGTGTGTCACTGTGAGTGCCCACGGTAATGTGGGTGTAGATGGGGTTATTTATCATCTTCAATTGTTTGTGCACTTCAAAGTTAAGTGAGAAAAAAATAAATAGAAAGGGAGCCGTGTGTGCGCTGGGTCGAACACCACGCCACTTCTTACCGCAACCACAACGTGTAGCTGCCGGCAGGGCTCAAGTCCTGCGGGAACGCGTGGGAACGGAGTTCCTGCACTTTTTTCACAGCGGGAACGCAGTTCCCTTTGCAGGACTAGAGCAGCTGAGAGCAGCCGAGCCGCCAGAATCGATCCTTCACTAAGCGGCGATGCCCAGCTCGAGTCACTGTCAGGGGCAGGCGAACCTTAGTAATCCTTTGTTACTGGCCGCTTCCTGTATATGGATTCATCAGGTAGTTTGCGGGTATTCCGTCACTTCCTCGATGCCGCAATGTCTCCTGGGAGCTTTTGTCATTGTTCCCAGGAGACATTGTGGAGGTCTGCCGCGAGTTATCACGGGATTTAGAAAGAACTTGCTACCCGATGAATCCAAATACAGGAAGCTGCCAGTAACATAAAGGATTACTAAAGTATAGTGGATCGAAAAAAAACATGCAGTTTAGTAATGATGCATATGAGCGTATCATTTTTTTTTTTTGGTGGGAGAGTTCCCACACTTTTTTCCCCGGGACTTGACCCCTGGCTGCCGGAGAGGAAACCGCAGCAGTTTTCCTCTCCGGCAATTGTACGTTGTGTGTGAACTGACCCTTTCTGTGTGTAGGTGCTTTGTTAATGACCGAAAAATGTCATGGGACTGTGGTTTACATTTTACAATAGGGCGCGGTGGAATTTATCTATTCCTCAGTTTTTTTTTTTTTTTAATATGTCCTTTTAGGAAAGTTGGCAGCTAAGGAAAGGTGTTGGTGACCCTGGTGAAGATGTGGAGTATGATGAAGAGCTGTATGTGGCAGGGAACATGGTGATCTGGAGCAAAGGGAGTAAAACGAATGCATCATCAGTCTTTAAAGCATTTACCGTCGACAGCCCGGTTGTACAGGTAAAACCAAGTATCTGTATTAATAGGAACTACATGCTTTATACTCACGGGGGCTATTTATTATCAAGACTGAATGTCATAAGGACAAGTCTGATCATTGTAGGAGAGCACATTGAGTTCCCAGCACAGCTAGAGAATCGAACACGCTGTGCTCTCATGCCTAGTGTGGTCACAATTGAATAGGAAAGCAGAGGGACTGGCAGGAACATCAGGGATTTTTCATAAAGGAAACAATACAAAGAGAACAGGATACTTTTTCTTACGAGCACAGTACATGGTACAACAGGCACATATCAGTAATATGAAATGTTGGGTTTACATATTACGCCGGCGTCTCCCAGCCCTTTAAGGGGTTTCAGATGCTGGGAGGCGGGGTGAGGTTTATGATCATGTGACAATTATGGCGGTCACCTCTGCACAGCTGTATCTGCAAATTGGTACACAAATATGCAGCTTCTCTGCGCCAAGGCCCACTTGCCGAGAGGCCGCATATTTGCATACCATCGGAGCCTAGATGGTATATTACCTGCCTTGGTAGTATGTAGGAGTTACCATTGCTAAGGTTTTTTTAGACGTTACATGAGGTCATCTCATCATACTTATCATGTGTGGCTTCATGGCCTGGTAACAAGCATCCAGATCAGGCAGTCTTGGTTCTGAAGCCCCATATTTGGTTAGAGTCAGTGACTCGCTACATATTTTCTTATAAAAACTTGTCCTGCACATCTCTGGAGCCCCTAAACCTAGGCATTTGGTCTCGGGAAATTAAGCCTTCCCTGCTAAGCTAGACATAGGGCATGCCCTGCACATCACGCCATGAAACCTGTATTTTTAGGAAACTTTAGAGATGCACATGCACTGCATCATGAGATGTAAAATATGGTGCACAGGTGGTGACTTTTTACAGGCTGTTGGTATACACTTGCATCTTGTGTAACGTACTACCTTGCAGTCTATATGTACTACCTTGCAGTCTATATATACTTGCTGTTACTCCTTAACAGCCAGTTATAACAGTCTGGCCAATTCTTATTGGGTATATTTCAAATAAAGCTTTCTCTGCTGCTTTAATTCCAGGCTCTGTGGTGTGACTTTACTGTACTCGGCAATAAATCTGAAGATACAGAAGGTAAGCTAGTTATTTTTGGATTGTTTTATTCTAATTCAAAGAACAGTCAATATTACTTGAAGTAAACATCTGTCTTTATTTTTTTATTCCTTTCTGGTTAAAAAGTAATGGATCCTAATGGGTATCCTACTGGTCCCCTGTTATTAAAAGAAACCAGTTAGAACCATGTCGAGTGTTTGTTTATTCTTTTCTTTGTAGTCTTTTGAAAAAGATTTCTTGTTCTGGGTATAGCTCCCTTAACCACTTCCATACAGGGCACTTATGCACCTTCCCGCCCAGGCCAATTTTCAGCTTTCAGCACTGTCGCACTTTGAATGGCAATTGCGCGGTCATGCTACACTGTACCCAAACAAAATTGGCGTCCTTTTTTCCCCACAAATAGAGCTTTCTTTTGGTGGTATTTGATCACCTCTGCGGGGTTTTTTTTGCGCAAAAACTAAAAAAAATATGAAAATTTTGAAAAAAAAATAAGTTTTTATTTTTTTCTGTTAATTTTTTTGTAAATAAGTAAGTTTTCTCTTTCAATTACGGGCACTGATATGGCGGCACTGATGAGATGGCACTGATGGACATCGATGAGGTAGTACTGACGGGCACAGATAAGGTGGCACTGATTGGCGGCGCTGGTATGCGGCACTGATGGGCACACATAGGCGGCACTGATGGGCACACATAGGCGGCACTGATGGGCACTCATGGGCGGCACTGCGTCCGACCGTGTGTATGGGGCTTTAGTGGAAGGTTAAAAAGCCCTGTCAGCGTTTACTGCAGTCTTTAGCACTGAAGTATTTTTTTAAGCAGCTCCCCTCAGTCTACTCTCCCTTCCCAGAGCACCCGCTCTATGTTTACATTAGATACTATGAAGCTGGATGGCTGTTGATTCATTGCTGGGAGGGAGAAACAAAGGTAGCTGAGCTGTTGGGAGTATGACACAGTTCCTGCATCTAGATGTGCCTGCATCTACAGTGTTCAATGAGAGCTGGTCACAGTTTTCACTTTATGTATGCTCCAAAGCCCTATTTTGAATCTCCCTTCTATAGGGTTTGGATGTGCAGGAGAGTGATTAACACTGCCGTGTAAAGTGCAGTTGCTGCAGCAAACGTTTACAGTAGTGCGTGTCTTCACTATACCTTAAGATCGGGATCAATCAGAACTGTTTGCTTACAGGATTATTAAAGCACAGAAGAACAGTGATTCTGCTGGTGAAAAAAACGTACTTCCTTTTTTAAGACTTTCGATGCTGAAGCAGTCTTTAGAGATATTCTGGATCTATATAGACTATGGAATATATACATTGCACACTACACTACTGTCTCACCAGCACAACAAAGGCTGCGATTGATGATTGTGTTCTACAATTGCATGTTGGCTGTCTCTGGCTTTAATATTTTCTGAGTAACTGTCTTTTAATAAAGATGCAAATTATAAGTGAGACTAAGGTCAAAACCTGACCTTTCTACTTGTCCTAAATCAGAGAATTAAAACGGTGCTTTTCAGAAAGAGGTCAGCAATGGTAGCCTCCATATTTTCTTACTCCAGACTTGCTCAAAAATAAAACAAAATCCTTATGTCTAATTATACCTGGTTTTATTATGTTTTATTATTCTCAGGCCAAGATAAAGTAGAGAAATGCATCTGTATCCTGCAGAACTCCTGTATTAATGTCCATAACACAGAAGGGAAAGATTACATAGCGCCTTTGCCTTTTCAGGTAAGGAGGACTGTATTTCTTGTAGTCTGATGAGAGCAGTAATGCGCAGGAAATCATAGCAACCAATCTAATTTCTTTTATCAGTTAATATTTGTAATACTCTTTATCTAGTTTGGTACCATAAAATGGCTCATCAGAAATGAAATATGGGTGCTTTTATTACCAAATTGTAGAATGCCAGTTATATATATTTATATCTGAGTGGTACAGGTAAAGTCTAGACGTAAATTGGGGTTTAGTACAGTACCAAATGTGTTTTTTCTCCCTCCTGATTATGTTTTTTTTTTTAATACATAACTTTTAGACCTCATGCACACTGGGCGTTTTTACAGCTGCTGTTTTCAGCTTCAGATGTTTTTTTCATGCAGTCAGTAAACTCCCCAGAATGTTATCCTACTGTATGTGTTACTGCACATATAGGCTGTTATCAGTGTTTTTTGGCAGGGGTTTTCTGGCTAGAAAAACCCCCAGAACTAGTGAGAGGCGTTTTTCAGCTGTAAAAATGCTTGAACTCTAATAAAAGCTGAAAAACACAAAAAAACGCTGCTATTCATTGTTTCATTGTTTATTAGCGCTTTAGAGTCCTAAGCTTATGTGGGAGTATGGTTTTGCTACAAAACTGCTACGGCTGAAAAACGCTACTGCAAAAATGCTGAAAAACGTATTCTACAGCTAGTTTTCTACAGCTAATGCTGGTGTTTTTATAATGTCCAGTGTGCATGAGGCCTTAAAGTGGTTGTAAAGCCTGTAACATTTTTTACCTTCATGCATTCCCTGTAGGAAAAAAAATGTTTTGGTATGTGTATCACCCATCACCTTCCCCCCCCTATACTTACCTGAGCCCGATCTCAGTCCAGCCCTGTGCCCATCTGTAGCGGCTCTCTCCTTTCCCCCCTGCTCTTTCTGTCTTTGCTGACAGCAGCAGGAGCCATTGGCAAAGCAAAACCATCCTTAAAGTTGTTTTGTTCTAATTCTTTCTCTTGTGTTATTTCTCATCATTTCAATCTATGTTGCTTAGGTTGCAACTGTCTGGCCAACAAAATATGGGCTATTGTTTGAACGTAACAGCCACTCTCATGAGGTGCCACACAGTCCTCCTAGGTAAGTGTTTTTTATTATAGTTCTCAGCAGAAAAAGCTATTTAATTTAAATTGTTTCTAAATTTATTGATGCAATACAACCCAGGGATCTTCCACTTCTGGTCGGCGACCAAGGTGGAAATTTGGCTTCCCCCTCCTTCCCCTGCAGCTTCCAGGATATGTCACGGGTCCCAGAAAACTGCAGGACCATTCATTCACAGTTAGTATGTTGATGCCGGGACCAAAGCCGGGTGAGGACAACGCTGGATCCTGGGACAGGTGAGTGTCTGTTTATTAAAAGTCAACAGCTACAGTTTTTGTAGCTGCTGGCTTTTAGTTTTTTAAAAGATGACCGAGCAACCACTTAAAACAACAGGTGTACCTTTTTATTTTATTTTAACCTACAACATTTACAATACTGTTTTTTCTTAATGTATACTGAGTAACATAACAGGCACACCAGGTTTATTTTCTGCCTGTAGGAAGTTGGATACTAAGAAATATGGCTCTTGCTATGATGCTGGCCCCAATATTGGCGTCCCTATATTCCCATTGTCTTGTGGAGGGTGCATTACCTACCTCTATGTGCCACACTCATATCATTTTGATTTCTAAGCTCCCTAAGGATCTAAGTTTGTGTGCCTCTTACAGACTCATTGCCTTGTTAAATAATGATATGAAGATATTGACCAAACTTCTCATACTACGGCTGCAGAAACTGCTCCCTACAGTAATTGCTCCTGACCAAATTGGGTTTATGATGAACAAATCCACAGATATCAATCTTCGTAGACTATTTACCAACATATATGCACCACACTTTTATCAGGGCTCCAGAGTGGTGGCCTCTCTAGATATTGAGAAGGCCTTTGAAACAGTCGAGTGGACTTTTCTGTGGAAGGTACTCAAGAGGATGGGGGTTCCCTCGCTTTATAGAGTGGCTTCATATACTGTATAGGACTCCGACCGCTGCGGTCATGTTTTGTGGTGGCCTCTCGACTTTCTCGCCAGGACTGCCTCTTTTCTCCGGCCTTATTTGCCATTACAATTGAACCGGTAGACACTGTGCTTCGCCACATATCAAGGGCCTCCGCATCGGCTGGTTGGAGGAGAGGGTCGCCCTGTACGCAGATGACTTATTATTGTTTCTGAATGATGCTGGGCCCTCATTGCAAGGTGCATTTCAAATATTAAACTTTTTTTCTGCCAACTGAGGGCATGGGAATCACTGCCACTTTCCCTATTAGGCAGAGTTAATCTGCTGAAAATGAAAATACTGCCCAAGTATACTTGCCTTTTTCATCACTCCCCTTTTTGGATACCAAAATCCTTTTTTGTACCTGCCTGAATCAATTTTTTTCTGCCTATCTATGGGGCTCCCACCCTCCAAGATATAAATTAGCCACACTTATGAGAACCTCTTCACATGGGGGATTAACTTTTCCAGATTCTCATAGATAATTCAATCCAATTAGTTACAGCTGCTTTGTGGTTTTCTCCCGACCGTACAAATTCATCTACTATGTTGAAGGCAGGTTCTCTAGAGGCTTTACAAGTTCTAGTATTCCATGCTCTTAAGGCTATATATTTTTTAACCCCATCTATGCTAAAACAACCATCACAGCCTGGAAGACTGTTCTAACTAGTGAAAACTACTACTGTAGTGTCACCTAATGCTTTACATCTCCTCTTCCCTCTCCATGCTCCCTCATTATTCCTGCTGCTGTTATGCATGACTTAGGCTACTTTCACACTGAGGCGATTTACAGGCTCTATAGTGCTAAAAAAAGCACCTGCAAAACGCCTCTCCTGTCACTCCAGTGTGAAAACCTGAGGGCTTTCACACTGGAGCGGTGCGCTTGTGGGACTTTAAAAAAGTCCTGCAAGTGGCATCTTTGAGGCGCTTTAGGAGCGGTGTATACACCACTCCTAAAGTACCCCTGCCCATTAAAATCAATGGGCGGCGCCTCTGAAGCCCCTGCAAAGCGTCATGGCAGCGGCGCTTTGCAGTCACTTTTAAACCTTTATTGGGCCACTAGTGAGGGTTAAATGCTCCCTGCTAGCGGCCGAAAAGCACCTCTAAAACGCCCCCGCGCCTCAGTGTGAAAGTGCCCTTAGATTTAAGTGTTTTGTGGCCGACCGGTCCATTTTAAAATGTTCACCTGTGATCCAGAAATAACTAAATGTTTAGTTTATTGGAGTTCTTCTGTAATGGATTGTTTTCTTTCTTAGGGAACCTTTGCCAACTATGTTTAGCATGCTGCATCCATTAGATGAAATTACACCTTTAGTGTGCAAATCAGGAGGTAAGTGTACAAATTTAGGAGAAAAATACATTTAGAAATAGGAAAGCACACTACAGCTACTTCGCTACACTCTTTAAACAATAAATACATTGTAACACAATGTTTGTCACTTATATTTCATGGAAACAAATGTACATTGTGTATCACAGGACACAGTAGAGGGAGGAGAGGTGGGAAAAGGGAGGAAGGAAGAAAGGTTAGGAATAGTGGGGGGAGAGAGAGAAGTAAGAAAATATGGGGGTGCGGGTAGGGAGACAATTGTTATTAAGGTGCAGGGAATGGATAATAAAGCGATGGGGAGAGGGGGAGAGGGGAAGAAAGAAGGGATACAGGAAAATCCTAGATGCATCTGTGAATGGGATGTGATTTATTATGAATAATTAAACACTTCTCGTCTACTCACAAGGAAATCTGATCTCCTCCCGTAATGGACAATCCACTCTTTCTCTGAACTCTGAAAGTGTCTATACCAGACCCATGTTGCTGTACAAAATGTCTAGCTACATTTGTATTTTTGTTTGTCCGTATATTGGAGAGGTGGCCTTGGATTTGATCATACAATCTTCTTCTTGTCCTACCTACATGCTGGTCCCTGCATTTCCTAATCCTGTAAGTGTAAAACATGTCAGAGAAGGGCATCCTCCCAGGAATGGACTGTGTTGCTTTTATGGCTGAATAGAAAATTGACTGGGCCAAATGATGTCATCGGTGTGCAGCTTCTCCTTTTCTATATCTTCAAAGAGTGAGGACTAGCAGTGGAAGCTTTAGGTGGTGATACCTGCATGACTCCCTGTCTGCGTCTTGTGTTTTTTTTTTTACTGTTTCTGGCTCGTGTCTTTGTCACTGTGTGAGGCCATGGAGGTTAAGGGCGGGTCCACCTGGCATGTGCGCATTGGCAGTGCAATCACATCAGTGTTGGATTTTCCGGACATCTTCTCCTGTGGGAAGCACTCCTGCAGCTAGACACCTCTCCCTTCACAGCATAGCGACGGGTCCCCTAATCCAAGATATTTCCCTGCAAGTGTTATGGGGATCATTAAGCCACTAAACTAAGCTGCAGCCAAACACTCCTCTCAGCTGGGTTGTTATTCCTCTACTGGAATCAACTTATTGATTCTTACATGTGGTGGCTGCATTCATTTTTTTTTTTCGTTTTTTTTTCACCTAAAGATTTGGCCAGTAAGTCTGATGTTTTTCAATAAAAAAAGTTGTTCTGCAGATATAGCAGTTACAGGGTTGATACAAACCATTTACTACTGACAGGGGAACTTAAACTGATCAAATCGTTATTCGTGTAAAATGTTTATCCCAAAAGGAAAAAAACTGTTGGCTGTAACTGCTTATAAAGTGTTGACTAGGGTTCATCTTCAGTTTGCTAGTGTACCTAAATCTGTTTGGTTTTACACCGCTTTAAGGATGCTGTCGATAAAAAATGTTGGAAGCCCTCTAAGGCATCCTTCTCTTTGCAAGTGGTGGAAATCTGTCAAGTGTGGACAGAATGTATGCTTTGTTCCAGGGAATCAGATTCTGTCATTGGACAATACCTGGAATGGTTTACGGGAGCCTTGAGTTTCTAGGTGGATGCCTTGGAGGATTCCATTCACCAGTGCTACACTGGGCATTAGTGCCATCCATGTGAGGAAAATCCTGAGACTCAAATACTGATCTCCTAAACTTCTCTGTAGGAATCAAATTGAGTCTCTGCCTTTTGAGAGCATGCTTTTTTTTGAGCATTGCCCTTTAATCTCGGGTGGTGTCCCTGAGGTTTCTACAGATTCCCTGTATCCTGTTCCGCTTGAGGGTGCTGGGTAAGATGGTCTTTGTCTTCAATTTGATTCTGTTTGCCCAGTTCTACTCCAGCAATTTGCAACACAATATTCTCTAGGCATAAGACAAGAGTCTACAGTCTCTGGATCTGCTTATGAATTTGAATCCAAAGACCAGGTCGGCTCTGGAGAATTGGATCTCTTCCTGCATGTGGGAAAAAGTTTTCTTCTTCGATAACGTGGAAGGTTTTTAGAGACGGTTGCCAACCTGCCACGCTGGTGGCATCTATAAATCGTCAGGATGGGACAAGAAGCATGTGCTGCTCGGACAGGCAGACATCATCTTGTCTTGTTTTAGAAATACAAAAAGGAGTACCATACCGAAACCCTATAAAGAGTCCAAGATAATTTTAACAGTCAGGAAGGCAAAGCTAACACATTTCTGGGACAACATCACTGCCCCTTTCATCAGGGCTACAAGAGTAAACATAAAACATAGTCTTAATGATAAACGATTATAGCTAAATATGCGTGCATATGAGTATATACCACAAATTCTGCCAGGACTCCGCACCGTCATTCATATATACAAGGCCACAACAAAAGCTACTACTCTAGCTCCTCTCCCGGGATGGGTCTGGGCCCCTCTTCCGGCATGGGTCCCGGTTGCCTGATAGTAGTAACTGCCAGCTTGTGTTGTGAGCTTATGTTTTTTATGAAGGTGGCGCTTGTTTGTTTCCAACACATTGTCATTCACAACACAAGCTGACAGTTACCACTGTAGTAATCCCTCTCCCCAGATCAGCAGTAACCCTTTTACAAGTATTTATTGGAGTGGGCTGCTGCTGGTGTAATGTAGGCATAGGTAGTCCACATTGGATACAAGGTAAGTGAGAATGAGGGGGAGGGGGGGCTTGGGTTCTGCTTGTGGAATTGCCCATAAATTGGGCTTTTGCTTGGGGTAGACCTTCAGCCAGCATAAACTGAGCTTTTACAGCACAATGCAGCCATTGATGTAGCCTGTGTCCTGTGATGTACTCCAAGAAAAGGATTTACAGGTAAACCAACAATCCTAATATTACTGCCCCTGAATATAAATTTACACCATATATGGTGTTGTAACGTGTTGGCTGTTAAAAGTTTTGCCATTTCTGTGTTTAACTATCTATAATATTTCCTAAATCAGCCTTTTACAAGCTTTTTACCTATAAGCAACACATGAAATAATTTTAAGGTCTCAGGCAACCCCTTCTAAAATTGAGATTGCACCTATAGCTCATGGTACATTAGCATGATCAGTAAATTGTACACATTTTTCAAGAAAATAACAAACAACATGGCATACCTGGAATATTTTGACACATAGGCCAGAACATTTTAAACACCCATCTTCTTTATATGTCTAAATAATTTTTTCAGCTCTTTTATTTGTGCATGGCATAAAATAGTTATATAAAACAGAAAAAGAGCAAAAAGGAGACAATGTGGTATTGCGCATTGTAACCATTAGATTTATTGCTATGACCCCCCTGTCAGCTCTCTCCACTCAGCAGTTTGTTGTGCAGGTGTTCATTTAGTGCCTTTCCCTTCCATTTGCAATCCTGTTGTGTTTTAACAAATCCTTATAATGGCACTGTGGATCTTAAAGTAGTGAAAGTGGAACTTCAGTCATTTTTCATCTTTCCATCTGTTAAATCTCCTGATTTCGGCATAGGTGTCACTGCTACGAGACACCACAGAGCTGGAGACACAGTTAAGCCGGAGACGCAATGAGTAACACTACCTGTGATTAGAGTTGCCATTAAAAGTCCCCACTACAGTTCTCAGATCAGCAGGTGACCCTGATCAAGAGCACCTATGTTGGCTGATCATAACTCCCCCCCATCCAGCACTGCCATTCATCGCATTTCCCCCCACCAAGAACTAATGGCGCGTACACGCGACCGTTTTTGGGGTTGTAAAAAATGACATTTTTAATGGTCTAGAAAAAACGATTTTTTTTTCAACCTGGTCGTTAAAACGGCCTTGCCTACACACATTTGTGGAAAAAAAAATGCTCTAGCAAAGCCTTGGTGACGTACAACACGTACGACGGCACTATAAAGGGGAAGTTCCATTCGGATGACGCCACCCTTGGGGCTGCTTTAGCTGATTTTGTGTTAGTAAAAGACGAGTAAAAGACTGTTACAGTGTGATGAATGTGCTTACTCCGTTACGAACGCTAGTTTTACCAGAACAAGCGCTCCCGTCTCATAACTTGCTTCTGAGCATGCACAGTTTTTTCACGTCGTTAAAGCCTACACACGACCATTTTTTACAACGTTAGAAACGTAGTGAAAAATTAGAGCATGTTCTAAATTTTTAATGGCCATTTTTTACATTGTGAACAATGCTCTGGAGCCCACACACAATCGTTTTTTAATGACAGTAAAAAAAAAACGTAATTTTTTTCAGCCCAAAAAAACGGTTGTGTGTACGCGGCATTAGAGAAGGAATAAGAGGAGAATAAATTGAAGGGAGAGGAAAAGAGGGGGAGGATCAAAGAAAAAGGGAAAGAATAAGAGAACAAGAAAGAAGGCTAGAGAGATGAATGGGAGGGGGGGGGGGATTAGAATAGAAATACAAGGGAAAGAAATTAGAACAAAGAGTGGTCCATCCTAAAATGTACCATAAGGGGTTTTAATACTGTACGAGTGGAATGGACTTGGGGAGCGCTAAATGTCCGTGGGTCAGGGGTGCAATCTCCTTGTCTTGCCTTGGGTGCGGAATACCCAAGCTATGAAAATTTTACTGTTAAGGGCCCCCACAACTTGAGATATGTTATAGTTACATAGTTACATAGTTAGTCAGGTTGAAAAAAGACACAAGTCCATCCAGTTCAACCACAAAAAATTAAAAAACAAAATAAAAAACACAGTAAAATCCTATACACCCAACTCCATACCCACAGTTGATCCAGAGGAAGGCAAAAAACCCCAGCAGAGCATGATCCAATTTGCTACAGCAGGGGAAAAAATTCCTTCCTGATCCCCCGAGAGGCAATCGGATTTACCCTGGATCAACTTTACCTACAAATCTTAGTACTCAGTTATATTCTGTACATTTAGGAAAGAATCCAGGCCTTTCTTAAAGCAATCTACTGAGCTGGCCAGAACCACCTCTGGAGGGAGTCTGTTCCACATTTACATTCACAGCTCTTACTGTGAAAAAACCTTTCCGTATTTGGAGGTGAAATCTCTTTTCCTCTAGACGTAAAGAGTGCCCCCTTGTCCTCAGTGTTGACCGTAAAGTGAATAACTCAAAACCAAGTTCACTATATGGACCCCTTATATATTTGTACATGTTGATCATATCCCCCCTTATTCTCCTCTTCTCAAGAGTGAATACATTTAGTTCTTCTAATCTTTCCTCATAGCTGAGCTCCTCCATGCCTCTTATCAGTTTGGTTGCCCTTCTCTGCACTTTCTCCAGTTCTCCGATATCCTTTTTGAGAACTGGTGCCCAAAACTGAACTGCATATTCCAGATGAGGTCTTACTAATGATTTGTACAGGGGCAAAATGATATCTCTGTCTCTGGAGTCCATACCTCTCTTAATACAAGAAAGGACTTTGCTCGCTTTGGAAACCGCAGCTTGGCATTGCATGCCATTATTGAGCTTATGATCAACTAAAACCCCCAGATCCTTCTCCACTACAGATCCCCCCAGTTGTACTCCCCCTAGCATGTATGATGCATGCATATTCTTAGCCCCCAAGTGCATAACTTTACATTTATCTACATTAAACCTCATCTGCCACTTAGTCGCCCAATTAGACAGAGCATTGAGGTCGGCTTGTAAATTGTTATTCCACTGCATAGCTTGGTGTCATCTGCAAAGACAGAAATGTTACTTTTGATCTCAGACCCAATATCATTTATAAATATATTGAAAAGTAAGGGTCCCAGCACTGAACCTTGGGGTACACCACTGATAACCTTGGACCATTCAGAGTAAGAATCATTAACCACGACTCTCTGAATTCTGTCTTTCAGCCAGTTTTCTATCCATTTACAAACTGATATATCCAAGGGGTCACGGCACTAGAAAGGATGAGAACCACTGCACTAGAGGGAGCAAACGTTCAGTTCAGCAACTGTCTCCAGGGATTGCATGTTCATACATAAATGCAAACTGCAAATAGTTTTTTTTTTTTTTTTGGTAGCAAAAATTTAATAGAATTTTATTAAGCTGACCTCTTGCATGTATTTTACAACCGTTGCAGATACTAGAAAATACCTTTTAACTTTTACCTTTATTACAGGTATATTTGCCAGCTCTCGTGTGCAGTATGTTTCTGATAACACACTAAGGATTGTTTTCTCCAATGCTGACCCATCCATTGTGATGACCTATGATACAGTGCAGGGTACACATACAGTATGGGCCCTGCGTAAAGTCAAATCAGAAGTAAGGAGACAAAAATTGAGTGTATATGAATGCATATTAATTTGATATAATATATATATATATATATATATATATATATATATATATTATAATAATGCAGAGTTTCTAACATTTCCGTCATCTTTAAAAAATGTTTGAAAATTGTTGTCTTTAAGTGCTTTGTTAAAAATGCCTGTTTATATAGCAGATTATCTGAAGTTTGATTGTGAACACAACTGACTGAGTCGGAAGAAAAAAATAAATTAAAAGCCAGCAAACTGTAGCTGCTGTCTTTTTTAAGAAACACTCACTAGCCCAGGGATCCGGCGCTGTCTTCACCCAGGCCTGTTCTTAACCGATTTTCGGGTCCCCAGCACCGCTATCTTGGATGTGGGAAGCCGGCTGTGAAATTCTGCTGTTTCACAGCCTGATTCCCACTGCGCAATTTGAACTGCGTTTTCTGAATGGCCCTGCAGTTTCCTGGCAGTACAGTACTGACAGTACATTTCGTCCCCCGCTGCTCCTCTGCAGACAGAAAGCCCTGTATAAATGTAAAGTTGTTCTAGCCTGAGCCTGCACAAGGTTGATGACTCTCCTCGCCCCTATGTGACAGCGATGAGCCAATCACCAGTGTTGTCAGAAGAGATGAAGGGTAGTTAGTGTACCTTTTTTATACTTGTAAATACTGAGTATTTTCTTCACTCCCAGAGGCTGAACAGAGTGATTGGCTCGTCTTGACACCGAGATTGATCATAACACTTATCAACCTTTTTAATTGGGTAAACAGTTGACCAACGTATGACTTCGTATACGTTGTTTTTTGAGAAAAGGAGGCAGGGTCCCGGGTTTCTTTATGTGGCATTCAGTAGTAATGGGCTGTAATGGTCCATCCAGTGGAACGAGGTCTTCCTGAAAATGTCATTTTGGTTATGTAACAATAAGGTGAGGTCCTATATTTGCTTAGTGTCACTCTTGCTGCATCAAATAGATGTATTAGTAGGTAGAGTTTTATATTTCTTGAGGGATTATTGGGGACAGTAGTTCTGATGACAACCAGGATTTCCCTCACTTTGGAGGGATTTTTTCTTACTGCCTGTTCTACTATGGGACAGGAGGTGAAGGGAAATCTCCTTAACCACTTCCATACAGGGCATTTTCACCCCCTTCCTGCCCAGACCAATTTTTAGTTTTCAGTGCTGTCGCACTTTGAATGACAATTGCGTGGTCGTGCGACGTGGCTCCCAAACAAAATTGACACCCTTTTTTTCCCACAAATAGAGCTTTCTTTTGGTGGTATTCGATCACCTCTGCGGTTTTTATTTTTTGCGCTATAAACAATAGAAGAGCGACAATTTTGAAAAAAACACAATATCTTTTACTTTTTGATTTAATAAATATCATATTTTTTTTAAAAAAAACTTTTTTTTTCCCTCAGTTTTGTGGGTTTTTTTTTTTTCCAAAAATATGTAGAAGAATACGTATCGGTCTACGATACGTATTCTTCTACATATTTTTGGTAAAAAAAAAAAAACCGCAATAAGTGTATTTGATCGGTTTGCGCAAAAGTTCTAGCGTCTACAAAATAGGAAATAGAATTATGGCGTTTTTTATTTTTTTACTAGTAATGGCGGGGATCTGCGTTTTTTTTTTTTTTTTTATTGTGACCGTGACATTGCGGCGGACACTTTTGACACATTTTTGGGTCCATTCACACAGCTATAAAACTGCACTGATTACTGTGTAAATGTGACTGGCAGAGAAGGGGTTAACACTAGGGGGCGCTGAAGGGGTTAAATACTGTATGTTCCCTAAAGTGTGTTCTAACTGTTAGGGGGGAGGGGACTCACAAGGGGAGGAGATCGATGTGTGTTCCTCTGTACTGGGAACACACATCTGTCTCCTCACCGCTGACAGGACATGGATCTGTGTGTTTACGACCACAGATCCATGGTCCTGCCGTGATTGCGGGTAATCGCGGGTGCCCGGTGGACATCACGGCCGCCGGGCACGTGCACCGGGTCCCGAGCAATGCGGCAGGGGCGTGCGCGCGCCCCCTAGCAGCCGGAAAAGCCAGGACGTCATATGATGTCCAGTCTGAAGGACGAGAGGTCCCCACCGACGTCATTTTACTATGGCTCGGTGGGGAAGAGGTTAATGGAACACAGATGGCAAAAAAAAAAAACAATGTGACCGGGGTTATAATCCTCCCTTATTCTTTCCAAAATTGAAAAAAAAAGTTTTCCCTTTTAGTTCTACATTAAACTTTTGATTGTCGGCTAAAGGCATGTGTGACAAGCTGCTGAACAGTGTTATAATGCCCACTGGATGAATTGTTTAGTAGAACTTTAAGATAAGAGATGGCGCAGCATGTTTTTCATTTTACAACATTTCATATTTATGTGTTAAGCATATCAGTTTGAAGTTTTGGACGTGTTACAGTAGCAACTGGATCACTGTGTGTTGTTGTTATACAGGAACAGAATGCGGTCTTAAAATATCCAGATCAACTGGGCACTCCACAACATGGAATAATGAACAGCTCTCTGACAGCTCACCTGCACAGTGTTTCTAAAGGAGATTCTCCAACAGGTTCACCTTTTCAGAACTATTCTTCAATCCACAGTCAAAGCCGTTCGGTGTCCTCCCCCAGCATCCATTCTCGTTCCCATTCTCCTTCTATTTCCAACATGGCTGCTCTGAGGTAAAGAATCAGAATAGTACATTACATTGCTTTTTTTTGTTTTGTTTATGCAGGGGGGGGGGGGGAGTTAACCTGCCTGGCGGTGTTCCCGAGTCTGACTCGGGGTTAGATTTTCCTGCTGCGAGCGGTAACCCCGAGTCAGACTCGGGCTTGCCTCGCTAGATCCACAGGCGCTGTTTACTTACCTTGTCCCTGGATCCAGCGATGCCACCGCGCTGTGTGAGCGAGCGCGACCTCGCTCGATTCACACAGTGCCTCTGTGTAACGCCGATCTCCGTTCCCTGCGACGTTACGACGCACGGGGACGGAGAACGGCGCCAAATTCAAAAAAGTAAACAAACACTTTACATACAGTATACTGTAATCTTATAGATTACAGTACTGTATGTAAAAAAAACACACCCCCCTTGTCCCTAGTGGTCTGCCCAGTGCCCTGCATGTCATTTTATATAATAAAAACGTTTCTTTCTCCCTGCAAACTGTAGATTGTCCATAGCAACCAAAAGTGTCCCTTTATGTCAAAAATGGTTTTAGATCAGCTAAAAAACAGCGATAATAAATTATAATCACTTGCAGAATTGTGCGATAGCGATTTGTGGGGAAATTCGTCATAAAAAAAAAAATAATGACAGCGACAATTCTGCAACTGAGAAAATGTCAGTGATTTTAATTTGATTACATTATTGAATAATTTTTATTATAATTATATTATTATTTGTTATAATTATTTATAATTATTTATTATATTATAATTTATAATTTTGTTTTTAAAAAAATGTCATACCCGGGATGCCTATTAAACTCTGGTTTGGTCAGATTTAAGTGAGTTATTCCTAAAAATTACAGACCTACAATATAAAACGCCAAATTTCCTTGCAAATAATGGTACCGCTTTCAGCATGTTTTTTCTGAAAGAATCATACCGCCAGGGAGGTTAAAATATGTTTTTATACTGGTGGTTTTTGATTGTTTCAGCATGTCATGTTATGGGTTATCATGAAATTTTCTTTACCCACGAAGCACACCAGAATGTACTTATTGCATTATTTTACCTGGCTGTTTAGAACAAGTGCCTCCTCATTCATATTTTTCCCCAGCCTTGTTAAAATACAAACAAGCGTCAGAAACCAGTGATTTAAGTCTGAGATTTATAGCCTTTAAAGACGAAATATAGTTATGCATATTTTATACATGGCTACATCGGTCCAGCTTGTAGCAATGTAACACTGCATATATCTTATCCAAC
Organism: Rana temporaria; assembly: GCF_905171775.1. Classification (NCBI taxonomy): domain Eukaryota; kingdom Metazoa; phylum Chordata; class Amphibia; order Anura; family Ranidae; genus Rana; species Rana temporaria. Next base: position 386,087,339 of record NC_053492.1, read on the forward strand.
TCATGCCCCTAGAATCTGGAAATCCCTGAAGTAGACACTGCTACTCGGCTCACCCTCTACATTCTGAATTCCAGTGGTCGGGTGCTCGGCACTGGTGCCATTCAGAGAATGCTTTGCATTTTCTCAGTTATTGAAAAACATTCTCAGATTGGACGAGATAGAACGCCTGACATCACCAGCCCACCTTATCCAAACAAGAACATTTTGCATTCTTTCAGAACATGCAAATCATTCTCTGAATAGTGCCTGTGCTGAATGGCCAACCTCCTGTTTTCACAGCAGGGCAGCTTCTTAGTGCGGAACCCAGAATCAAGTATAGATCACTAGAGTAACACTGTCTTCTGCAGTGATTACCAGCTATGGTATATACATAGTTACATTGGTTCAAGCTGGATCAATGTAACTATGTAGTAAATATCCATACCTGGAATTCTTCTTTAACCACTTCAAATCACACATGTAATGTATTGCCACGATCATTAGAGCAAGAGCAATAATTCTAGCAAAAGACCACCTCTGTAACTCTAAACTGGTAACCAACCGCTAATTTTTTTAAAGCGTCGCCTATGGAGAATTTTAAGTACTGTAGTTTATCACCATTCCACAAGTGTGTGCAATTTTAAACCATAACATGTTAGGTATCTATTTACTCGGCGTAACATCATCTTTCACAATATACAAAAAAATTGGGCTAAATTTACTTTGGAGTTTTTTTTTAATCAGTGAAGTGTATTTTGTCCAAACAAATTTCGTTTGAAAGACCACTGCGCAAATACCGCATGGCACAAAATATTGCAACGACCGCCATTTTTCTCCTGAGTCTTTGCATATATATATATATATATATGTATGTATGTGTGTGTGTGTGTATATATATATATATATATAAGTATATTAAAAAATATATATCAGTATTTTTTGCTAGAAAATTAATTAGAACCCCCAAACACACACACACACACACACATATATATATATATATATATATATATATATATATATATATATATATATATATATATATATATATATATATATATATATATATATTTCTTTATCGTACATCACGGGACACAGAGCGGCATTCATTACTATATGGGTTATATGGAGTACCTTCAGGTGTAGACACTGGCAATCTCAAACAGGAAATGCCCCTCCCTATATAACCCCCTCCCACAGGAGGAGTACCTCAGTTTTTACGCCAGTGTCTTAGGTGTTAGTCATGGTTTAGCTTGCCTCCGCATCCTTGGGATTAGGTGAGCTACCGGTTCTGTCCAAAAAAGCCTCAGCGCTAAAGTGGTCAGTAACCGGACCCCAAACCCTTGGGGTATAGCCCATAATGCTTTTCTTTTTAGAGAGCTGGACCCTGGGCCCAGAACTTAGAAACCTTTGGGTACCTAAAGTTTTCTGTTGCCAGGGTGCTATATGGGCCCAGGACAGTGGATCCTTCATAGGAACCCAGGGCCTGAAGGTCTAGACATCCCCACGGAGATGGGGGAAGATTGGGCCTCTTGCTTGGCAAAGTCCTGCGGCATGGAGCAGGTAAGTGAGGGGAAAACTTGCGGAACTTGGTTCTTAGCAGGTTTTTTTCTGGGGGGTCACAGGGGACATGCCTAAAGTTATGCACTGCATCTGGCAAACTAGTCACATATCATAAAGATAGGATGGCTCTCTATGTATTATTCCCCATAAGATGTGACCTCCCTTGTAGTGTTGGAAAAGCATTGAGTGGGGCCTGTGTTATATAAAAATATATGTGTGTGTCAGAGAGCTTTGCTTACCTGCAGGCCTCCAGGCGATGCTCCATTCAGTCTTCCTCCTCAGAGCCTGCAAGCAGGCAAAACGCTGGCCTCCTCATGGTTCCAGGCTGCAGGCCGCAGTTTGCTGGAACAGAGAGGTCCCTTCCTCCCAAAATCCCCCCCCCCTCCCCTCCCCCTGTCAGGAGGGGCATTTCCTGTTTGAGGTTGCTGGGGGGGAAGGGCGGGTCAGTGGCTTAAAGGAAGGGGCGGCCCTTCCTTGTTTGTTCCATCAATACTTTGGAACTGAGGACATAGACCAGAGTGGCAGCACGGGGCGCCGAGGACACACAGTGGCCAGAAAGGATATTGCAGTCTTCAGAGGACTGTTTTGTCAAGCCTAGAAATAGGCTGTTTCTTTTCCATCTCATAGTTTTTCTTTGCAATACTACTCAGGGGGACAGAATGTTTTTTCTTTCCTGGATTTGAAACAAAAACGGAAAAAAAAAAAAAAAAAGTCATCTAGGGGAGAGGAAGCATTTTTTTATCCCCCAAACAGGTGTTTGGACAATTAACTTTTATAGTTCCAAATACCAATAGGTAGCAGGTGTACCTCGGTATTGTACCATGGTATGCCGCTGTTTTCCCTACAGGGAGCCTTGGGGCCATCGGGATCTGGGGCTGGAGCTGACGCGGGTCAGTCCAGCCCTAAGATGGTCACGGAGGAGGTATTACTCACCTCTTTAAAAGAGATGAGAAAAGCATGGGGGAAAAAAAAAAAAAAAAAAAAAAAAAAAAGATATCCGCAGCTATGCGGGGCAGTAAGCGGAATAGATCTCCGTCGCCCGAGCGCGGACCCTCAGAAGAGGAGGTCCTTTCCTCAGGGGAATTGGACGACCTCTTGGACACGGACCAAGTAGGTTCAGGGATCGAAGACCCGGATACAGAGGAGTCTGGGGCAGTCTCCCTGAGGGAGAGCTGGTGGATTCAAGGATTGTCGGACTTGGTCCATAGGACATTCAACTTGCCAGTACCAGATCTCCAGGTATCGACGGTTTCAGCTTTGGGCTCACTGAGGGCGCCTCAAAGCAATGCTGTGTTTCCGATCCATCCTCTATTAGAGGGAATTTTGTTCCAAGATTGGAACAAGCCAGATAAGATCTTCTTACCACCTAAAAGGTTCTCTGTCCTATATCCTATGGAAGAAAAATTTTCCAAAAGATGGGCTACTCCTGCAGTGGACGCAGCCATCTCATGTGTTAACAGATCGTTAACATGCCCTGTAGAAAACATACAGGTGTTCAAGGATCCAGTTGATAAGCGCTTGGAAGCACTACTTAAGAACTCCTTCACTACTGCAGGGGCAGTAGTACAGCCAGCTGTGGCTGCGATTGGGGTCGCTCAAGCATTATCGGATCAATTTAAGCAGATGCTTAAACTTATTCCGGCCCAGCAGGCAGAAAAATTTTCGGATGTCCCTAAGGCCATATGTTTTACGGTAGACGCAATCAAGGATTCTATCCAGCAAGCGTCACGTTTATCGTTATCCCTTATCCATATGAGAAGACTCTTATGGTTAAAAAGCTGGGAGGCTGAGCCCCCATGCAAGAAGCTCCTGGTAGGGTTCCCCTTCCATGGAGGACGACTCTTCGGAGAAGACCTAGATAAATACATTCAGACCATTTCAAACGGCAAGAGTACTCTCTTGCCAACTAAGAAGGTTCAGGGACCTGCGTTTAAACGACAGTATTCCCCTGGGCAGGGGCCCTCTAATGCCAAGCAGTATCGACGGCCTCCTGCAAAAGCAAACTTCGGCTTCAACAGCAGATCACAAGGACAGGCTGTTAGAGGCAAAAGGCAGTGGTTTCGCAAACCAGCAAAACCAGCCCCCAAGCCAACCTTATGAAGGGGCGCCCCCACCCACGAAGGTGGGGGGAAGGCTGCGACTCTTTTCAGAGATTTGGGAAGCCAGCATTCCCGACGAGTGGGTACGGTCTTCCGTGGCCACAGGCTACAAATTAGATTTCCTAAGGTTTCCTCCTCCTCATTTCCAGAAGTCGAGGATTCCAAACGATCCGGAAAAGGGAGCCGCATTAAGATCGGCATTAGATCATCTACTTTCCCAGGAAGTAATAGTAGAGGTACCAGTCCTGGAACAGGGGCTGGGTTTCTACTTCAACCTATTCATCATCCCAAAATCCAATGGAGATGTCAGGCCAATTTTGGACCTAAAGATGGTAAATGCATATCTAAAGATCCGCTCATTTCGGATGGAATCCGTGCGGTCAGCAGCTGCCACACTCCAGAAGGACGACTTCATGGCGTCCATAGACATAAAGGATGCCTACCTTCATGTTCCAATTTATCAGCCACATCAAAGATATCTACGCTTCATGGTGGCTTCGCGTCACTTCCAATTCGTGGCGCTTCCCTTCGGGTTGGCTACGGCCCCCCGGGTGTTCACGAAGGTCCTAGCTCCAATCCTAGCCAAACTAAGGATCCAAGGGGTCACGATCCTAGCATACCTGGACGACCTCCTAGTCATAGATCACTCGTCTCCCGGCTTGGAGCGAGCAGTGGCCCTCACGGTCCAATACCTCGAGAGGTTCGGCTGGGTCCTAAATCGAGAAAAGTCAGCTTTCCAGCCCACAAAGCAGTTGGAATATCTCGGCATGAGATTAGACACAGAACAACAAGGAGTGTTCCTACCTCTGAGGAAGGTAAAAGCCATCAAGGAATTAATCCTACTGGTTCTAAGCAAGAAAGAACCGACTATTCGCCTATGTATGAGGTTACTAGGCAAGATGGTGGCCACATTCGAGGCGGTACCATACGCCCAGAGCCACACTCGCATCCTACAGGCAGCCATCCTGTCAGCATGGAGCAGAAGGCCACAGGCCTTGGATATCCCGTTGCCGCTCTCATCAAGAGTCCGACAAAGTCTGTGTTGGTGGTTAGACCCTCAGAATCTACTGAAGGGGAGGTCTTTCAGCCCAGTGGCTTGGAAGATAGTGACCACAGACGCCAGCCTGACGGGCTGGGGAGCAATTTTGGATGGTTGCACTCGCCAAGGTACTTGGGCAAAGCCAGAGAAGCAGTTGCCCATCAACATCTTGGAGCTCAGAGCTGCTCGACTAGCCCTCAGGGCTTGGACGTCAAAATTGCAGGGGTTCCCGGTGAGAATTCAATCAGACAATGCCACGGCCGTGGCACACATAAATCACCAAGGGGGAACCAGGAGTCAAACCGCTCAGAGAGAGGTGAGCTTGATTCTTCTATGGGCAGAGGCTCATGTGCCCTGCATATCGGCAATATTCATTCCAGGAGTGGACAACTTTCAGGCGGACTTCTTAAGCCGCCAGACTCTATGGCCGGGGGAATGGTCTCTGCATCCACTAGTCTTTCAAGCACTCTGCCAAAGATGGGGAGTGCCGGACGTGGATATCATGGCATCGAGACTCAACAAGAAACTAGACAGGTTCATGTCCCGCTCAAGGGATCCGATGGCCTGCGGAACCGATGCGTTGGTTTGCCCTTGGCATCAGTTCAAACTTCTTTATGCGTTTCCCCCGCTCCAGTTACTACCCCGCCTGCTGCGCAGGATCCGGGTGGAGCACATACCAGTCATCCTGGTAGCTCCAGCATGGCCCAGAAGGGCATGGTACTCACTAATCTTAAGGATGGTAGTGGGAGACCCTTGGACTCTTCCTCTACGGCCAGACCTGCTATCGCAAGGTCCGATCCTCCACCCTGCCTTACGGCATCTAAATTTGACGGCCTGGAAGCTGAATCCCTGATTCTCAGGGGTAGAGGTCTGTCTCAGAAAGTAATCTCTACCCTAATCAGAGCCAGGAAACCGGTCTCTAGGGTGATTTATTACAGGGTCTGGAAGGCCTATGTAGGCTGGTGTGAGTCCAAGCGATGGCTTTCTCGCAAATTTACCATCGATAGAGTATTAAGTTTTCTCCAGCTAGGAGTGGATAAAGGATTGGCATTAAGCACAATCAAAGGACAGATTTCTGCTCTGTCAGTGTGGTTTCAGCGGCCGCTGGCCACCCACTCGCTGGTTAAGACCTTCCTTCAAGGGGTCTTACGTATTAGACCTCCAGTTAAATCCCCGCTTTGTCCGTGGGATTTAAATCTTGTTCTGTCAAAGTTTACAGAAACAACCGTTTGAGCCGTTGGCTGATATTCCTTTGGTTCTACTGACAAGGAAGTTAGTATTTTTGGTTGCCATAGTTTCCGCAAGAAGAGTTTCGGAGCTGGCAGCCTTATCCTGTAAGGAACCATATCTTGTTTTTCATAAGGACAGGGTCGTTCTCCGCCCTCATCCTTCCTTCCTTCCGAAGGTCATATCCAGTTTTCATTTGAACCAGGATTTGGTATTACCATCCTTCTTCCCTAAACCTACTTCCAGAAAGGAAGGGTTGCTGCATACCTTGGATATTGTCAGGGCCATGAAGGCCTATCTTAAAGCTACAAAGAAGATCCGGAAGACAGATGTGCTGTTCATTCTACCGGATGGGCCCAAGAAGGGGCAGGCAGCTGCAAAGTCCACCATTTCTAGGTGGATTAAGCAATTAATCACTCAGGCCTACGGCTTGAAAGGGTTGCCTCCTCCAGTATCATTAAAGGCTCATTCTACTAGAGCCATGGGCGCCTCCTGGGCAGCACACCACCAGATCTCTATGGCTCAAGTTTGCAAGGCGGCAACCTGGTCTTCTGTCCACACGTTTACAAAATTCTACAAGTTGGACGTAAGAAGGAATACTGATACTGCCTTCGGGCAGGCAGTGCTGCAGGCTGCAGTTTGAGACCCTCGGATTCCGGGGGCTCCTCTTGTTCGAGTTAAATTTAAAATTTTTTATTTTTCTCAACTAAGTTGGATTTATTATGATTTGAGTATATCTCTAAATTAAATCCTTTTGTCTTGGAGATGTTCTCCCTCCCCTCATTGTAAGCATTGCTTTGGGACATCCCATATAGTAATGAATGCCGCTCTGTGTCCCGTGATGTACGATAAAGAAAAAGAGATTTTTAATACAGCTTACCTGTAAAATCTTTTTCTTGGAGTACATCACGGGACACAGAGCTCCCACCCCTCTTTTTTTGAGGACCATTTTGGGAGGCATACTGCTTGCTACAAAACTGAGGTACTCCTCCTGTGGGAGGGGGTTATATAGGGAGGGGCATTTCCTGTTTGAGATTGCCAGTGTCTACACCTGAAGGTACTCCATATAACCCATATAGTAATGAATGCCGCTCTGTGTCCCGTGATGTACTCCAAGAAAAAGATTTTACAGGTAAGCTGTATTAAAAATCTCTTTTTTTTTTAAGGGCTGACAGAATAACCTTGTAAAAATATATTTTTTTCCTTTCCTCCTTTCTCTCTTTCTTACAGCCGCTCCCATTCCCCGGCTTTAGGTGTGCAATCCTTTTCTGGCGTACAGAGGTTTAATTTCTCTAGTTACACCCCTTCTCCAAAGAGGTTAGGAATCTCCCATTCCCCTAACAGTACTTCAAGCGATTTCTTTATTCCAGAAACAGAACCCATTGTTCCCGAGCTCTGCCTTGACCACCTGTGGACAGAGACTAGTACAAGGTAAAGATGTGCAGAGAATCTTGTTGTCTCAATGGGTATCCAGATAATAAATGTATTTGTGTGTGTGTTTTTGCTCAATTTTAATAATGTCTTTGAATGTTTACAACTGCTCATTTCCCTAATTTTAATTATTTGTAAAATAAAATATCTTTATTTTAGAAATAAACTATAAATACAGTCTTTCTTGTGTTCTCAAAGTACTCTGGCATGCATATTAAGACACACTAGCAGTAACTGCTGGCTTGTGCATTGAGTTTTCCTAGAGCTGTATAATTTAGACACAGGGAGCAGGGAGTGTCTCTTCTCTGAGTCACTTAAGCCTGGTACACAAAGGCTGAAAATTGTCTGGGTTCAGCGGGAAATGGACAACTTTTGTTCTGTCACAGCGAGAGAGATCCCTGCATCACACGTCATTGTGTTGATGCAGGAATCTGTGAGGCTTTTTTTTTGGTCAACCAGCTGGTTGGACAAAAAAAAACAGTTTGTGTGTACCCAGCTTTAGCTGTCTGTACATGTTTATTGCAGAATGGAGTCTAGGGGATCAACTGCAGAATTGCAGTTAAAGTGCTTGTAAAGGCTAAAGGTTTTATACCTTATCTTAATGCATTCTCTGAAATAAAAAATAAAAAACCTTCCTTTGTCAGCTCCCCAGCTGCCCCTCCTGTAGAATTACCAGAGTTTAATTAGATCCAGTGCTGCCCCCAAAAGTAGCTGCACTGCTCTCTCCTTCCTCACTGGACTCGGGGCTGAGCCGCACTGTGTGTGTCAATGGACATGCTGCACATGAAGAGCCCAGAGCACCATTGGGGACCCGAGGAGAGGAGGATGGCGGCTCTGTGCAAAACCATGCTTGAATAATAAGGAAAATAAATAAGTATTTTACAATCCCTTTAAGATGCAGAAAACTTACAGTCAGCAGAGTTTAGAGCACCATCTTCTTACTAGTATACTAAAGACACAAACTTTTACATTCTTAGTCCAGAATGCAATAAAACAGATACATACCCTACATGTCACTAATTTTAGCAACAGTATAATCTTACAAAACCTCTATCTTTTTTTTTATTAAAAGCAATCCTAAAACTTCAGTTTAAAGGAGTTCTCTGACCTAAAACTTTTAACCCCCGCTGTGCCCGGGCTGTAAAAAAATAGAAAATAAACTGTCACTTACCTGCCTACGATCCCCCGTTGTTCCGATATCGCCGTCCCGTTCTCCGGTCCCGGGCCCCTTCCGCTTCCTGTGTGTTGGTGACTCATAGTGCGCTCAGCCTATCAGCGGCCTCAGCAATGTCCCGTCGCGGCCACTGATAGGCTGAGCGCACTATGAGTCACCGACACACAGGAAGCGGAAGAGACCGGGAACGGAGAACGGGACGGCGATATCGGAACAACGGGGGATCGTAGGCAGGTAAGTGAAAGTTTATTTTCTATTTTTTTACAGCCCGGGCACAGCGGGGGTTAAAAGTTTTAGGTCAGAGAACTCCTTTAAGTGCTTTTGCCTAGGCTGAGAAGATGTCATCAGCATTACTTAAGCCTTCGCTCCCCAGTGATCAGACTGCAACATTTTAATTTTGGAGTACGGTTAAAGACCACACTGGAGAGAAAAACAAATGCATGCATTGTCAGGGGGAGTACTGCATTCTGTGTCAGAATTAAAAAATACCTGCAAGTGTTACCCTGCACATTACATAGCATGTGTGCATGCAGTATAAAAGTATATATCTCATGTTGGGTCATGCCAAACATAGTCAAGGTGGATCTCAAACTCTACCTTGTTTATCACATTTGATGGAAGAATTGTCTCAAGTTGCAATGGCAATCTCTTTGTAGTATGGAAAAATCTACTTCCTACTTTGCAGCATGCTCTGTCTAGGGCACATTTGCTCTAAAAAAACATTGATGAATGAAGCCAAAGGACTCTTTTTATTCTCTCGTTTTCTCATTCACAGGGAAAAGAACGCGCAAGCCACTAAAGTATTTATTACTACTGACCTGTGTGGACAGAAGTTTCTGTGTTTTCTTCTAGAATCCCAGCACCAACTGCGGTAAGCATTCTTTAGGCAATCTAGAGAGCTTGATTGTCAAAAGAGAAGTAAGGGCCAAAGCTTTTTAGTTCTACTCCTCCTCTGGGTCACTTACTTTTGCACTCTGGTAAAGCAAGACTGAGCCAACAGCAGGCTAAAGCCCACTGTCCATTGACATCATAGAGCCACTCCAGGCTCTGGAAGGATCCCGACCATATTGTCGAGATTTACCCAGCTGTTTAATTGACAGCTGGCTCCAGCTGTCAGCAGCCCCCTCTGGAGCCTGGCACTAGAGTGACAGAGAGGAGAGCAGTGACTGACCATCACTGCACTCTGCTTAGAGAAGACCAAGAACTGAGTGATCAGGGGTCATGTTATCACTCAGTTCTCAGGCTTTAAGCCTCGTACACATGATCGGATTTTCCGACAAATGTGTGATGGCAGGGTTTTGTCGGAAAATCCAACCGTTTGTATGCTTTGTTGGATTTTCCAACAACGAGTGTTGGATAGCATGCTTTCAAATTTTCTGACAACAATTGTGTGCCGATCATGTGTACACAAATCCGTCGGAGAAAAAAATCCAAAGTACAAACACGCATGCTCAGTAGCAATGCTAACCATAGCACAAAATTAGCAGAAGTTGCCCAAAGGGTAGCGCTAATGTAGTTTCGTATTTGTTGGCTGAGAAAGTTTTTGCCATCTGTATGCATACCAAGTTCATGGCCAACACCCTTCGCACAAAATTCCATGGATTTGTTCGATGGAAATCCGATCGTGTGTACTAGGCCTTAGACCCAACATGGAAAAGCTGCAACATTATATGATGCTGTAGGATAGGGGTGAGAGCATTTATGTTTGTTTTTTATAACCCTAAACTTCTGCTTTGAAGTTTAAATTTAAAAGAGAAGTATCAGTAATTTTTTTTTTTTTAACACAGCTGATCACTCGGTTCCTGGTGCCCTGTGAGCAGAGAGCTGGTGACGGTCAGTGGAGCACTGGGTTGTGGAGGGGGTGGGAGCAGTTGGCTCTCGGCTCGCTGAGCCAGGTGTCGGTCCAGGCTTCTGGGTGGATCCCGACCATATCATTGCGATATTTCCGCAGCCTAGACCAGCTCTGTGACATCAGACGACAGCGGGCTTCAGCCTGCTGTCTGCTGAAAATGGGTTGCAGGAGTGCAGAAGAAACGGGAGAATTACCGCCAAACTAGCTTTTTCTTTTTTTTTTCTAGGTTGATCCCATAAAGGCAGTCTGATAAATCCTGGGATCAACACTTATTTTTCAATGCTACTGTAGCTACAACACCATTTACTGCAGAAGACTCTCACATTTTGCTACAGTAAGAAATCAAGGGCCAGGTCCACAAAAGGGATGCGACGGCGTATCTGCTGATACGCCGTCGTATCCCTGTTTCTATCTATGCAACTGATCCACAGAATCAGTTACGAATAGATAGGCAGAAGATCCGACAGGTGTAATAGTTTTACACTGTCGGATCTTAGGATGCAGTACCGCGGCCGCCGCTGGGGGCATTTCTCATCGTAATCCAGCGTCGGGTATGCAAATTAGCACTTACGGAGATCCACAAAGCTTTTTCCCTTCGTTAAGTCGCCGTAAGTGTTAGTTTGCCGTCGCAAAATTAGGGCTGCTTTTACAAAGTGTAAACTTAGTACACCATGTAAAAGTATACGCTTCTTTCCCGCGTCGCTGTAAATTCTTTTTTTTTTTTTTTTCCCGCCGCATCTCTTTTTTACACGCCGCGATTCACAAAACTCGGCGCAACGTAACGCAAAGCATTTTTGGGAAAATAGCATCGGGGCATGCGCAGTACGTCAGGCGCGGGAGCGCACCTAATTCAAATGGGACTCGCCCCATTTGAATTGGCCCGCCTTGTGCCGGACGGATTTAGGATACACCGCCGCAAATTTCAAGGTAAGTGCTTTGTGGATCGGACACTTTGCCCGAAAATTTGCGGCGGTGTAACCTAAATAGGTTACGTTCCGCTGCGCCGCCTGGCTGTGGATCTGGCCCCATGTCCATAATACAGAAGTTAAACTTCTTTGATTCCAGGTGTAACTGATGCCTTTTCTGGCATCTTTACAGCATGATGCTAAAGTGTAAAAACGGTATAATGTGTTAAAACTCTCAGGGGGCTCATCTAATGCCATACAGACAACATTATAAAAGCCACAATGTGGGCAATTCAGGTAGATGTGTTACATACCCTTTACAGTTTTTGCTGATTTTATATTTTAGTTTGCCTCTTTTATAATCATTGCTGGAGAGATGAGTTTTTAGATAAATATTGAAACAATGAATCACCTACAATATTTATTTTCTTCTCAGTATGGTAAAGTTTGAAGAAAGCAATGATAAATCACAGCTGATCTTTGGCTCAGTTACTAATATCTTTGCAAAGGATGCCGCGCCAGTGCAGGTAATTTCAGCTGCTTTTCTGCTAATTAAGAAATTTTTAGGTCATCTGTCATTAATTTCTGTTTTTTTTTTTTTTTTTAGAGCATTGACACCATGGCAATACTTGAGAACAATGGTAACTTGGTTTTATACACAGGGGTGGTTAGGGTAAGTCTTCATAATCCAAATTAAAAATACAATTCTAATCAGTCATGGGTCTTTATGCCTCATGTTTAGAAATTACATTGAAATGTATACTGACATTCATCATTTTATACTGCAGGTTGGAAAGATTTTCATCCAGGGACTGGCTGCCCCATCACTTTCCATGTCTAATCCAATGCCTCGTCCAAGCACCCCACTGGAGAGTGTTAGCACCCCTACGAAGCCACTGAACAAGCATTTGGTCCCTATGGATGAAATGGTATTATGCTTCTATTTAAAGACTCATGTAATGTGTATTGTTTGAGCGATACCAAGTTGGTTTCCTGTCTGTGTTATTTTTTTCCATCTCATAGTGAAAGTTTAGTCAAAACTGTTCATCACAAAACTATATCTGTATTGCCTGCACTAGTATTGACCCTATTGTGGGAACCAAACTAACTTAAACTGGTTATAAACCTCAGAAATTAAATATGAACAAAGCATGTCCTTCTGTAGAGTGTACTTGTCTCAATACAGGGGGATGGACTACTGGGTCTTTTTCTGCCATCAGGTTTCTATGTTTTTATTTTGTCTGTTGCTTCATTCCTCTGCAATCAGCATGAATTACTTCTGACAAGGTTTCCTAACACCAAGAGAAATATGGTGACAAGTAGGGACCTCCAGCTGATTGACACCTTCACGCTGTTTTTTTTTTTTTTTTCTTTTACATTCAGCGGGGAACCCCGCTGACAGCTGATGAGTCATCAGTTGTTAAGGGCGCAGCGGCTGTTTTCCCATCCCCTCCTAGGCACCCAGCTATATACAGTGTTATAAACAGAAAATAAACGCATCAAAAAACGCATTACAAATGCAACACTTGAGTAGTCCTTATTGCGAATGCTTTCGCGGCTAAAAATGTTTCCTCTGTCGGAAGCAAAGCATTGTGGGAACATTTGGGGATCTGGCAATAGCCTGGAACACCATGGCCTGTGTTTGGAGGTCCCTAGATTGTGGAAAGGACTTTAGTTTGATGTCTTACTATTTGGAAAGCAACAAAAGTTTCTTATTGTATTGTCATTTGCAATTCAGTGAGCTACTCGAAATTAAATCTTTTAACTAAGTTATTAAAAGGTCATTTGTAAGGCCGAGAAAGCTTACAGGAATTGTACAGGGAGATGGACTTGTGAAGCAAATTTTGCTTCATTTACAAGTTCACATCCAGCAATTTTTAAAAATGACCATAAACCGGGAATTTAATGGTATTTTTATCTGTTGCAACTGTATAGGTCAGGGATATGCAATTAGTGGACCTCCAGCTGTTGCCAAACTACAAGTCCCATCATGCCTCTGCCTCTGGGTGTCATGCTTGATGCTGTCGCTATGCCTCATGGGACTTGTAGTTTGGCAACAGCTGGAGGTCCGCTAATTGCATATCCCTGGTATAGGTGTTAAAACTTCTTCCACAACCAGCGTGTGATTTCCATTGTTTGCTGGATGGCAGATGTAGTAGTATTTATGGCAATAGATGTCCATTCTTAAAATTATGGTTTTATTGCCAGCAATTTTGGTAATTCAAAACATCAAAAATCCGAATCATGAATATATTTATATGTGTGTGTTGGCTGGTTTCTGAAATATGTACATTTCACATATAAGCCATCTGTGGCCTTTGTTTTTGTTACACAACTTTATTCATTCTCTTTTTCTTTTTCTCAGGCAGGGTTGCTTTCTCCAGTCCCTGAGCTGCGGGATTCTTCCAGGCTCCATGAGTCTAATTATTTGGATGACTGCACTTTTCATCAATTTGGAATGTACATTAATTCTGTTAGAGACTCTGTACATAACAGACTAACACTGGTAAGTTGTTCAAGATACTTCAGGCTTCCATTAATTGCTGTGAATGTCCAGAGACGAGCTGTGCATTGATTTTTAGTTTAGCCAAAGAAACTGTCCTCACGCACACACTGGATGTTTTAATAGCTGCACCTAGGGGCGTCTGGTGGTTTCTTTTCCTGCCTCTAAACTCCCCTGCGTGTTAGCCTATGTGTCCATGCACACGGCGTTTGGAGGCAGGGAAAAAAAACACTGCCAGTGCGTCCAGAAGCAGCAGAGTTTGGCAGAAAAAAAGAAAAACGCTTGACATTGCTAAACGCTCCTAAATGCTAGGTGCTTTTAGCAGTTTTGCATTCATTTTAATGGCCAGAATAAAAAATGGAAAGTACAAGCGTCAAGCATTTTTTCTGCAAACACGCTAATGGCTCCTAGCAGGGGGGGGTCAGGACACTATCTACTTTACAGATAGAGAAAGGAGCTGTGTGTTAGTGGGAGTCCTGACACTTTTGCTCGCCCCCTCCCCCCTCAAGAGGCTTTCTCCACATTACTGTGTGGAGTTACAGACAGAAGAACAGGAAGTGAGGATTCCTCAGAAGAAATAAGGACATTTAAAAGCAAAATCGAAGGATTAGGTAAGTGAAGGAGGACTGCACTAAGGTAAAGGAAGCTATTTAGGGAAAACATTTTTTTTACCTTTACAACCCCTTTAAGTATATTTAAAGACAAATGTGTTTTTTTTTTTTTAAGTTTTGGATTGGGTTATAGTTAAACACCACCCCTGTTTCTTTTATTTTCTGTGGGGTCTTCCTTTGAGGAGAATTGCCTTTTACTTTTCCTGCCTCTTTCATAGACAAGGCAGAGAGTAGGTAGAAATCTCTACAAAATAAGGAAAATATCCTATTAATAGTTGTCAACAGTACACGTGTCCCTATTGAAAGATTTCCCTTCTATTCCTGTTCGAGTGACAGCTTGATTTTCCCTTAAAGTAATTTTTTTATATTTTTTTTAAATAACAAACATGTTATACTTGCCTCCTCTGTGCAGTGGTTTTACACAGAGCAGTCCAGATCATCCTCTTCTTGGGTCCCTCTTCGCTGCTTCTATCCCCTCCCTCCTGTTGAGTGCCCATACACACAGAGCCGAGCTGCAGCTCTGTGTGTTCTTTCAGACACAGAGCTGTGTCTCGGCCCCGCCCTGCCCCCGTGCCGCGGCTGTGTCTCAGCCAATCAGGAGGGAGAGTCCCAGATGGCTGAGTGATTTGTGGACATCGCTGGATAGAGAGGGCGCTCAGGTGAGTATTAGGGGGGCTGCTACACACAAAAGTCTTTATCTTAATGCATAAAAACCTTTGCCTTTATAACCCCCTTTCATTTCAGAATACATGGAGACAATGAATCTGTCCAACACGTTCAATACAGCAATTGAAACTAGTTCTAACTATTCCCTTACTATTAAAAAAAAATATGGCTTTAGATTTACTTTAAGCCTGTTTTTTTTTTTTTTTTTTTTTTTTGAGAATTTATGCAGTTTTTATGTAGATATTGAGTTGGACAGTGCTTACCCTTTTCAAGTATGTGCATTTCTTATCTCTCGACACCCGTGACATGCATTTCTGGGTGCCAGGCAAGTGTGTTTTTTATTTTGTTTTTTACATTTAGTCCTGCTGTGGGAAGGCAGCAAGGTGTAGATCAGGTGGTCAGCTCTCTTCTAAAAGTCATCTGAGAGGCTAACTAGCCGCTGGATCCATTTTACAAGCAGCAGGAGGTGACTCCCCAAACCCCTCCCCCTGGCTGACAGTGGAGTGAGTCAGAGACAAGCCGTGCTGTGTGCACATGTTGGCGGGGACATGGAGGGCCATGGCTGGGGGGCGGCTCAGCCTGTCTGTGCTGGCGCTGTTGCTTATGAGAGTGGCGGCAGTTGGGTTTGTGTAATAACATGGGGCTCTGTGGAGAGGAGAGTAGAGCCATTAGTACTCTGGCTACGGGAGGGTTTGAGTTGGCTGTGGCCTTTCCAGCCAGAGATGTGACCATGAAGGATGATGAGGCCTTGGCTGAGCCCAGAGGAAAGCAAAGAGAGAGGCAGAGCCACATGAGGGGGCCGCGGGAGCTGGACTGCCCTGGAAGGAGGAGGCCTCTCATCTGTATATGGTCACAGCCCAGGAACTTCTCCAACCTGTCATCCCCAGCCCTGTACTCCAGGAGGAGAGACCCTCAGCTCTGCCATCTATACAGCACAGGGGCTCCTCTACCTCTGGTATAAATGACCTGGAGGACTCCATGATGACAGTCTCTCTTAAGCGTGCCACTGGCACCACGAAGGCCACACATATAGTAAGAAGTCACAGCACAAGAGCTTCTCTCTGTCTGCCATTTCTATCCTTGGACTCCTCCATTCCTATTCCTGCACTCCTCCATTCTTCAGTTCTTAGCCCTGGATTCCTCCATCCTTATCCCCAGGCTCTTCCATCCTTCAAAGGGTTGTAAAGGTTTTTTTTTTTTAAATAGGCTCCTTTAAGCTAGTGCATTGTTGGCTCACCTACCTTTCCTTTGATTTCCCTTCTAAATGTTTTTTTTCTTTGTCTGAATTTCTCACTTCCTGTTCCTCCTCAGTAAGCTTGCCCCCATCATCCGAGCCGTTCTTGCTGTGGGTTAGTCAGCGTGCTCGCCCACTCCCTTGGGACTACATCCCTGCGGGGAGACGCTGTGAACGTTCTTTTTTTTTTTTTTTTTTTTTTTTTTTTTTTTTAGGGACTACATTTTTGCAGGAGTCTTGCCACATCCCAATAGGAAACTACATGCTACAAGAAACACAGGCTAAGCTCTCATACTTCAGATAGTGTTTAGGCGTGCTGTTATGTCTACCCTTACTGCTTAATAGGGATGTGTATGGGGAGGCAGGATGAGCTGGGCACACTGCAGGAAGTGCTGACGCTTTACAGGTCAGAAGGGCCCAGCATTTGTCTGAGGTAGAAGGTACTGATCTTTACTGCAGGTATATGCAGACACCTACTAGGTGGCTACAATTTGTATACTTAAATGTAATCCTTTATTTTTATGACACACTCTACTAAACAATGTTTTAAATATAAATATGAATGCACTGTCTGTCAATTTTTCATTCTAGGAAATGACAAATGGATCTATGGTTCGGATTACAATTCCAGAAATTGCTACCTCTGCATTAGGTAAGTTTTAAAGTAATTAAGCAAAAGGTATACCCTAAGTACTATAAAGTATATTAATTTTTATTTTTATTTTTTATTTATTTATTTTCCTTTACAGGGTTAGATAGATTTAGAATGTGAATGAGAGTAGGTTTATTGTTGGGTTTTGGCAAAGCTTACACTTTGACAATCATTGCATTCCCCATATCCTTCAAGCTTAGCAATAGGCTGAGACAGGAGCTTGTACATCGTAAGGACCCAACACCCAAACAAAAGCAAAGTAACTTGGTATATGCAGTGAAGTGCAGTGATGAACACCTGTACATTAAGGGGAGAAAACGACGTCTCCACAAACTGGCACACCATTCACCTTGAAGGGATTCTAAAGTAAAAAATATATATATATATATATGTATAAAAAATAACAAACATGATATACATTTCCCCTCTGTGCAGTGGAATTGCACATG
This sequence comes from Rana temporaria, assembly GCF_905171775.1. Classification (NCBI taxonomy): domain Eukaryota; kingdom Metazoa; phylum Chordata; class Amphibia; order Anura; family Ranidae; genus Rana; species Rana temporaria. The sequence goes on from NC_053492.1 coordinate 386,104,723, forward strand.
GCGGTCCCAAGACCTCTTTTTCTTGGGCCCCGCCTGTGCTCCTGGCTCCTCCTTTTCAGCGAGTGCTCCCATAGGAAGCCTTTTTCTATAGGAGTGAGTGTGAGTTGGGGCCGAGCCAGACTGTATGTGTCAAAAAATGGGCATTATTTTTTATTTATTTTTTCTTGCTGTATCACTTTGTGCTTATTCATGGAGTCTAATTATGTTGTTTTGTTTCACTTTTTTTGCAGTTAAAAAATGTCTGCAATCAATAAAATACATTCTGCCAAAAGAAATAGCTGTTCAAATGCTCATTAAGTGGTATAACTGCCACAATGCACCCGGAGGACCAAGTAATCATTCAGAGTGGAATCTCTTTGTTACTTGCCTTATGAATATGATGGGTTACAACACTGATAAACTGGCCTGGACTCATAATGTAAGCATATGCTCTACAAATCTTATTGATTATCATGTAAGGAGATAAAGGCATAAAGACCTAATACCATGCTGCATTGATTTCATTGTTGTTTTTATTTGTTTCTCCTAAATGTATATATACCTTGAAATTGGATATTGTAATCACTGTTCACTATTAATCACAACAGGGGACTGGAGGACCTCAGGTATGTGGAACGACTATATACATTAAAGTTATTCTCACTGGAAAAGAGACACTAAAGAGGATATATGATTGCAATATACAAATATCTTAATGGCGATCCAAACATAGGGAAAATATTGTTCGGTCACTTAAAACAGAACCGTTCACTAAAGTTGTACGAGAAGCTGCTTAATCATAAACTGCATAGGGGATTCTTTACTGTTAGAGTAGAAGGGATATTGAACCACAATTGGTGGTTTCAGTGGAGAGTGTCGTTTAGTTTAAAAAGCTCTTAGATGGGCATCTTGGCAAAAGCAATCTACGAGAAGTGGTAGAGACATAAATCCATACACACTCATACACCCACACAGGTTGAGCTGGATGGATCGCTGTCTTTTTTCAACTTTACCAACTATAAAACTATGTTGTAATTGTTATTGTTTTACATAAAGGGTATACCTCGGCGCCATAACGTGAACGTTAAAGCTTCATGAAACAACAATTGTAACAGGCATCTGTAGTTGGGTACATAAGAAAAGTGATGCAGTTACAGTTTTACATTTATTAAGTTCCATCATCACTAACAAGTGCTTAGTGGGTCTGTCTGCAGGATACAGTAAACATATGGTAGCATTTGAAAAAAAGGCAGTTTGTGCATGTGCAGAATGTAACAGCAAAGTGCTCATACTTGCACAGTAGTGTATTTTTCTTCTAGAATCTAGATGGTTTTGAAGCAAAACTTTAGACACAAGGGACCTGTGTCAAACAGTTCCATGTGAGGAAATGCTTAAAGACTGTTGCAAAAAATCATTTAAATGGACCTTGTACTGAGAAAATATGTAGGCTGCCATGGTTTAAAAATTCTACTTGCTTGACTGTTTTTCTGATGCAAAGGCTTCAGTGCTTTCTGGGTCATGAACTTTTTATTTTTTTATTTTTTTTTTAACCACTTCAGACTTCACCAGAACTAGAGACTTGCTCATGGTTTGTTTACTTCAATCGTCTCTGCAACAGTTTAGCATCATTTGTGGTTTTCTAATTGTCTGCGCTGTGAAATAAAGAAATGGGGAGGGGGAAAGGGAGGGGTGAGTGGACAAAGATCCGTGGACCTGTGGAGTGGTAAGGTGTACAGACACAAATGGAAGTGACCTACAACCAAAAGTTAAATAAGTGCAGTCTTGCCTGGACTGTATTGCAGTGAACACAGAAAAAATCTTCCAGTGTAAATGATTAATATACTGAAACTCAAAAAAATCATGAATTGGAGGTGAAAGTAAAAAACAAAAATAAACGAAACTGAAATCCTAAAAAAGTTCAAAACAGAGTGCAGTCCAAAATTCCAAACAGGTTCAAGGTGGAAGTAGGTGAATAAATGGTTGAATGTGAAAGGTTCCAGACTCAGGTAAGTGAAGGTATGTAGCCAGGTGAAATCCACACACCGTGCACCCCTCACCAATAGTGAATCTTGACAGCTTACCTCCCTGCTGACATTCAGAGCCAAATGGATTATCACTATACCAGCTTCCTATTTAGTGGGTATCTTCTTATCAGATCTCAGTAGTTGATCATACATGTAAAGATAATGGTAAAAATATTGTAGCCTTATCCTCCTGTTGGACAGGGAGGGAAATATTGCGCAAGAGAGTGGTCAGATATCCACTTACACAACTTACAGAGTGTGTAGGGAGCGTGTGCCTATCTCCACGAGCGCCGAGCTCGTATCCTTGTCTTCTTCCTGCTACCAATTTCTCCCCTTGACATCCATGGAGCCTTCCGCTCGTAGCGAGGTGTGAGAGGTAGGGGTGGAAGAAGAGAAGGGGGCACATCGCATAAAACCGTACAGCAAATAAAATTTAATAGGTCATAAAAACAATCGGTAAAAGACTCACATGGGGCAGTCTAATGGCGGTCACGTAGCCACGAGCACCGCGCTCGTCCACCGTCCGTCAGGTACTGCTCCCGGTAAATGCTCTGTTGTCCCGACGCGTGTTCGTCACATCACGTGACTTCATCAGGGGATCCCGCGTGACTTCATCAGGGGATCCCCTGATGAAGTCACGTGATGTGACGAACACGCGTCGGGACAACAGAGCATTTACCGGGAGCAGTACCTGACGGACGGTGGACGAGCGCGGTGCTCGTGGCTACGTGACCGCCATTAGACTGCCCCATGTGAGTCTTTTACCGATTGTTTTTTTTTATGACCTATTAAATTTTATTTGCTGTACGGTTTTATGCGATGTGCCCCCTTCTCTTCTTCCACCCCTACCTCTCACACCTCGCTACGAGCGGACGGCTCCATGGATGTTAAGGGGAGAAATTGGTAGCAGGAAGAAGACAAGGATACGAGCTCGGCGCTCGTGGAGATAGGCACACGCTCCCTACACACTCTGTAAGTTGTGTAAGTGGATATCTGACCACTCTCTTGCGCAATATTTCCCTCCCTGTCCAACAGGAGGATAAGGCTACAATATTTTTACCATTATCTTTACATGTATGATCAACTACTGAGATCTGATAAGAAGATACCCACTAAATAGGAAGCTGGTATAGTGATAATCCATTTGGCTCTGAATGTCAGCAGGGAGGTAAGCTGTCAAGATTCACTATTGGTGAGGGGTGCACGGTGTGTGGATTTCACCTGGCTACATACCTTCACTTACCTGAGTCTGGAACCTTTCACATTCAACCATTTATTCACCTACTTCCACCTTGAACCTGTTTGGAATTTTGGACTGCACTCTGTTTTGAACTTTTTTAGGATTTCAGTTTCGTTTATTTTTATTTTTTACTTTCACCTCCAATTCATGATTTTTTTGAGTTTCAGTATATTAATCATTTACACTGGAAGATTTTTTCTGTGTTCACTGCAATACAGTCCAGGCAAGACTGCACTTATTTAACTTTTGGTTGTAGGTCACTTCCATTTGTGTCTGTACACCTTACCACTCCACAGGTCCACGGATCTTTGTCCACTCACCCCTCCCTTTCCCCCTCCCCATTTCTTTATTTCACAGCGCAGACAATTTCACATATTTTTTGCATCACTATTCCTTGTCTTGAGAGGACAAAATCCTTTTTGTTTGCTGCAGTATTCACGTTCATTCACCCCCCTGCCCCCTTTTCCCGGCCCACTCCCTTCCACATATATCCCATACAGCGCAGGAGCTCCACCTAGTTCACATATTTGTGGTTTTCTGATTTTTATTTTCCATTTTATTTTATGTATTTTTCTTTTCTTTTCTTTTCTTTTATCTTTTTTTTTCAAGATTAAAAATCACATAACCTTTGTTGATCCAGCCCAGGCCAGCTAAAGATGCATCCTTTTGATCAATTGTTTAGGAAGTCTTCACGATAAATCCCCCCTCCCTTCCCTCCCCCCCCCCTCATCTCGTGACTCCTTATCTTCTTCCTTTGGCAGATTTGATCTTACTTACTACTTAACCTCTTATCTCGTTACTCTCAGATTTTCTACATAACTCCATGTTTTCTTGAAATCGTTCCAGTTTTTCCATTTGTCCTTAAAGCCTATTTTTTCCTCTTCTACCCAATATTTCAGCTCCTCTATTTTGTATGTTTCCTCTGCCGAATCTATCCATTCCCATATTTGTGGGCTTTCTACCTCCTTCCATATTTTGGGGATCATCCTTTTGGCGGCATTTAATAAGTGGGGGGTCAGTGAATTTTTTATAATCTTTTATTGCCTCTTCTCCTCCATGGAAGAGGACTACCCATGGGTCTTCCTCTATCTCCCTCCTAGTAATGTCTTTAATCAAAGACAACATTTTTCTCCAGTATTTTTTTATCTTTGGGCAGTCCCACCACAGGTGGGCCATTGTCCCCCTTGTTAAACACCCTCGCCAACAGTCTGCCCCTCTCTGAATTTCCTTATTTTGTCGGGAGTGGCATACCATCCAGTGACACACTTGTAGTTAATCTCAGCGGTCCTTGTATCTATGGCCGAAGAATGGGTCAAATTAAAAATTCTTTCAATTGTAGTTTTCTCCCTTGGTGCTCCCAACTCCCTTTTCCATTTTTGGATGAATGGGGGCGTCTCCAACTCGTCCACCCTGAGCAGCAATTTATACATTTTTGAGATAGTCCCCTTTGAGCTCTCTGCTGTGCATAGCTGTTCTAGTGGGGTTAGCTCCTCCCCTAATCTCAGAGGTTGGGGTAAATGCTTAACAAAATGGCTAAGCTGGTGAATACCGCCACTCATCCAATATCATTAAATCTTCCTCTGGGTCATGAACTTCTGATTGTACTAGTTGCATGTCAGTGATATTAAAATTATTAAGGTAAGAGACAGCCAGGCAACTAGTGATTTTAGAATGTCAGCAATGGCAGGTCCTGTATTCTATATTTTTGTATGGGGGTACAGGAAGTCCAACCAGCAATAGCCAAATAAAAAGACTGTCACACAACTTAAAGGATACGTTCACGTTTTGTAACATGTTACACCCATATTCAGGATGTACCATGTTACCAAGATACCGGCCCCCCGATTCCCCAATTCGGGCAGCTAGCGGGGGATCTTCTCTGCCTGGCTGCGTCAATAATTCACTGTGTTCTGTGAATGAATAGACAACTATCAACAGCCTTTGCAGTTGTCGGGCGGTAGTTCTCAATGAATGACCATGGCTCTGTTGAGAGCTCTGGTAGTTCATTGATTCTTCCTGTCAGTGTAAAACTGCCTGCCGGTACGTGGTACAGGCCAACAGCTTTCATTGACAGTCTGCAGGAGACCTGCAATGGCATCAGCAATCTGCTGATTATGGGTGCAATGCTTTCCAGACTCTTTAAAAAAAAAAAAAAAATGTGCATTTACAATAAAAATTACCTTTTCTTTTAGTTACCTACTTTTTTTACCTTTCTTTATCGTTACATCACGGGACACAGAGCGGCATTCATTACTATATGGGTTATATGGAGTACCTTCAGGTGATGGACACTGGCAATCTCAAACAGGAAATGCCCCTCCCTATATAACCCCCTCCCATAGGAGGAGTACCTCAGTTTTTACGCCAGTGTCTTAGGTGTTGGTCATGGTTTAGCTTGCCTCCACATCCTTGGGATTAGGTGAGCTAACCGGTTCTGTCCAAAGGCCTCAGCGCTAAAGTGGTCAGTAACCGGACCCCAAACCCTTGGGGTATAGCCCATAATGCTTTTCTTTTTAGAGAGCTGGACCCTGGGCCCAGAACTTAGAAACCTTTGGGTGCCTAATGTTTCTGTTGCCAGAGTGCTATATGGGCCCAGGACAGTGGATCCTTCATAGGAACCCAGGGCCTGAAGGTCTAGACATCCCCACGGAGATGGGGGAAGATTGGGCCTCTTGCTTGGCAAAGTCCTGCGGCATGGAGCAGGTAAGTGAGGGGAAAACTTGCGGAACTTGGTTCTTAGCAGGTTTTTTCTGGGGGGTCACAGGGGACATGCCTAAAGTTATGCGCTGCATCTGGCAAACTAGTCACATATCTTAATGATAGGATGGCTCTATGTGTATTTTTTCCCCATAAGAAGTGACCTCCCTTGTAGTGTTGGAAAAGCATTTGAGTGGGGCCTGTGTAATATAAAGTGTATGTGTGTGTCAGAGAGCTATGCTTACCTGCAAGCCTCCAGGCGATGCTCCATCAGTCTTCCTCCTCAGAGCCTGCAAAGCAGGCAAAACGCTGACCTCCTCGTGGTTCCAGCTGGAGCAGAGAGGCTCCCTTCCCCCAACCCCCCCCCCTATCGGCGGGCGGGCGCGCGCGTTCACGTGTTATAGGCGCAATTCGCGCCGTTTAGCTGAGGGGGGAAGGGCGGGTCAGTGGTTTAAGGAAGGGGCGGCCCTTCCTTTTTCGTTCCAAACAGCATTCGATACATTGGAACTGGGGAGGAAAGAGCACGGGGCGCCGAGGACACACAGTGGCCAAAAAGAATATTGCAGTCTTCAGAAGACTGTTTTCAAGCCTAGAAATAGGCTGTTTCTTTCCATCTCATAGTTTTTCTTGCAATACTACTCAGGGGGACAGAATGATTTTTCTTTCCTGGATTTGAAACAAAAAACAAAAAAAACAAAAAAAAGATTGAAAAAAAAAAAAAAAAAAAAGTCATCTAGGGGAGAGGAAGCATTTTTTATCCCCCAAACAGGTGTTTGGGCAATTAACTTTTATAGTTCCAAGTACCAATAGGTAGCAGGTGTACCTCGGTATTGTACCATGGCATCCGGGTCAGAGGGTACAAGAGGTGGGGATTCCCCCAGAGAGTCTGAGGTCTCGGACAAAGCTATGCCGCTGCTTTCCCCACAGGGAGCCTTGGGGCCATCGGGATCTGGGGCTGGAGCTGGCGCGGGTCAGTCCAACCCTAAGATGGTCACGGACGAGGTATTACTCACCTCTTTAAGAGAGATGGAGAAAAGAATGGGAAAAATGATAGCCACAGCTATGCGGGGCAGTAAACGGATTAGATCTCCGTCGCCCGAGCGTGGACCCTCAGAAGAGGAGGTCCTTTCCTCAGGGGAATTGGACGATCTCTTGGACAAGGACCAAGTAGGTTCAGGGATCGAAGATCCGGATACAGAGGAGTCTGGAGCAGTCTCCCAAGGGGAGGGCTGGTGGATTCAAGCCTTAACGAACTTGGTCCATAATGCATTCAACTTGCCAGTACCAGATCTCCAGGTATCGACGGTTTCAGCTTTGGGCTCACTGAGGGCGCCTCAAAGCAATGCAGTGTTTCCGATCCACCCTCTATTAGAGGGAGTTTTGTTCCAAGATTGGAACAAGCCAGATAGAATCTTCTTACCACCTAAAAGATTCTCTGCCCTATATCCTATGGAAGATACATTTTCCAAGAAATGGGCTACTCCTGCAGTGGACGCAGCCATCTCATGTGTTAACAAGTCGTTAACATGCCCTGTAGAAAACATACAGGTATTCAAGGATCCAGTTGATAAACGCTTGGAAGCACTACTTAAGAACTCCTTCACTACGGCAGGGGCAGTAGTACAGCCAGCTGTGGCTGCGATTGGGGTTGCTCAAGCATTATCGGATCAAATTAAGCAGATGCTTAAACTTATTCCTGCCCAGCAGGCAGAAGAATTTTCGGATGTCCCTAGGGCCATATGTTTTACAGTAGACGCAATTAAGGATTCTATCCAGCAAGCGTCACGTTTATCGTTATCCCTTATCCATATGAGAAGACTCTTATGGTTAAAGAGCTGGGAGGCCGAGCCCCCATGCAAGAAGCTCCTGGTAGGGTTTCCCTTCTATGGAGGACGACTCTTCGGAGAGGACCTAGATAAATACATTCAGACCATTTCAAACGGCAAAAGTACTCTCTTGCCAACTAAGAAGAAGTTTCAGGGGCCTGCGTTTAAACGACAGTACTCCCCTGGGCAGGGGCCCTCTAATGCCAAACAGTATCGACTGCCTCCTGCGAAAGCAAACTTCGGCTTCAACAGCAAGTCTCAAGGACAGGCTGCTAGAGGCAGAAAGCAGTGGTTTCGCAAACCAGCAAAACCAGCCCCCAAGCCCTTATGAAGGGGCGCCCCCACCCACGAAGGTGGGGGGAAGGCTGCGACTCTTTTCAGAGGTTTGGGAAGCCAGCATTCCCGACGAGTGGGTACGGTCTTCCGTGGCCACGGGCTACAAATTAGATTTCCTAAAGTTTCCTCCTCCTCATTTCCAGGAGTCGAGGATTCCAAACGATCCGGAGAAAGGAGCCGCATTAATGTCGGCATTAAATCATCTACTTTCCCAGGAAGTAATAGTAGAGGTACCAGTCCTGGAACAGGGGCTAGGTTTCTACTCCAACCTATTCATCATCCTGAAGTCCAATGGAGATGTCAGGCCAATTTTGGACCTAAAGATGGTAAATGCATACCTAAAGATCCGCTCATTTCGGATGGAATCCGTGCGGTCAGCAGCTGCCACACTCCAAAAGGACGACTTCATGGCGTCCATAGACATAAAGGATGCCTACCTTCATGTTCCAATTTATCAGCCACATCAAAAATATCTACGCTTCATGGTGGCTTCGCGTCACTTCAAATTCGTGGCGCTTCCCTTCGGGTTGGCTACGGCCCCCCGGGTGTTCACGAAGGTCCTAGCTCCAATCCTAGCCAAACTAAGGATCCAAGGGGTCACGATCCTAGCATACCTGGACGACCTCCTAGTCATAGATCACTCGTCTCCCGGCTTGGAGCGAGCAGTGGCCCTCACGGTCCAATACCTCGAAGTTCGGCTGGGTCCTAAATCGAGAAAAGTCAGCTTTCCTGCCCACAAGGCAGTTGGAATATCTCGGCATGAGATTAGACACAGAACAACAAAGAGTGTTTCTACCTCTGAGGAAGGTCAAAGCCATCAAGGAATTAATCCTACTGGTTCTAAGCAAAAAGGAACCGACTATTCGCCTATGTATGAGGTTACTAGGCAAGATGGTGGCCACATTCGAGGCGGTACCATACGCCCAGAGTCACACTCGCATCCTGCAGGCAGCCATCCTGTCAGCATGGAGCAGAAGGCCACAGGCCTTGGATATCCCGTTGCCGCTCTCATCAAGAGTCCGACAAAGTCTGTGTTGGTGGTTAGACCCTCAGAACCTACTGAAGGGGAGAGCAATTTTGGATGGTTGCACTCGCCAAGGTACTTGGGCAAAGCTAGAGGAGCAGTTGCCCATCAACATCTTGGAGCTCAGAGCTGCTCGACTAGCCCTCAGGGCTTGGACGTCAAAATTGCAGGGGTTCCCGGTGAGAATTCAATCAGACAATGCCACGGCCGTGGCATACATAAATCACCAAGGGGGAACCAGGAGTCAAGCCGCTCAGAGAGAGGTGAGCTTGATTCTCCTATGGGCAGAGGCTCATGTGCCCTGCATATCGGCAATATTCATTCCCGGAGTGGACAACTTTCAGGCGGACTTCTTAAGCCGCCAGACTCTATGGCCGGGGGAATGGTCTCTGCATCCACAAATCTTTCAAGCACTCTGCCAAAAATGGGGAGTGCCGGACGTGGATGTCATGGCATCAAGACTCAACAGGAAGCTAGACAGGTTCATGTCCCGCTCAAGGGATCCGATGGCCTGCGGAACCGATGCGCTGGTTTGCCCTTGGCATCAGTTCAAACTTCTTTATGCGTTTCCCCCGCTTCAGTTACTACCCCGCCTGCTGCGCAGGATCAGGGTGGAGCACATACCAGTCATCCTGGTAGCTCCAGCATGTGCCAGAAGGGCATGGTACTCACTAATCTTAAGGATGGTAGTGGGAGACCCTTGGACTCTTCCTCTACGGCCAGACCTGCTATCGCAAGGTCCGATCCTCCACCCTGCCTTACGGCATCTAAATTTGACGGCCTGGAAGCTGAATCCCTGATTCTCAGGGGTAGAGGTCTGTCTCAGAAAGTAATCTCTACCCTAATCAGAGCCAGGAAACCGGTCTCTAGGGTGATTTATCACAGGGTCTGGAAGGCCTATGTAGGCTGGTGTGAGTCCAAGCTATGGCTTCCTCGCAAATTCACCATTGATAGAGTTTTAAGTTTTCTCCAGCTAGGAGTGGATAAAGGATTGGCATTAAGCACAATCAAAGGACAGATTTCTGCTCTGTCAGTGTGGTTTCAGCGGCCGCTGGCCACCCACTCGCTGGTTAAGACCTTCCTTCAAGGGATCTTACGTATTAAACCTCCAGTTAAATCCCCGCTTTGCCCGTGGGATTTAAACCTTGTTCTGTCAAGTTTACAGAAACAACCGTTTGAGCCGTTGGCTGAAATTCCTTTGGTTTTACTGACAAGGAAGTTAGTATTTTTGGTCGCCATAGTTTCCGCAAGAAGAGTATCGGAACTGGCGGCCTTATCCTGTAAGGAACCATATCTTATTTTTCATAAGGACAGGGTCGTTCTCCGCCCTCATCCTTCCTTCCTACCGAAGGTTATATCCAGTTTTCATTTGAACCAGGATTTGGTATTACCATCCTTCTTCCCTAAACCTACTTCCAGAAAGGAAGGGTTGCTGCATACCTTGGATATCGTCAGGGCCATGAAGGCCTATCTTAAAGCTACAAAGAAGATCCGGAAAACAGATGTGCTGTTCATATTACCGGATGGGCCCAAGAAGGGGCAGGCAGCTGCAAAGTCCACCATTTCTAGGTGGATTAAGCAATTAATCACTCAGGCCTACGGCTTGAAAGGGTTGCCTCCTCCAGTATCATTAAAGGCTCATTCTACTAGGGCCATGGGCGCCTCCTGGGCAGCACACCACCAGATCTCTATGGCTCAAGTTTGCAAGGCGGCAACCTGGTCTTCTGTCCACACGTTTACAAAATTCTACCAGTTGGACGTAAGAAGGAATTCTGATACAGCCTTTGGGCAGGCAGTGCTGCAGGCTGCAGTTTGAGACCCTCGGATTCCGGGGGCTCCTCTTTTTTGAGTTAAATTTAAAATTTAAGATTATTTTTCTCAACTAAGTTGGATTTATTATGATTTGAGTATTTCTCTAAATTAAATCCTTTTGTCTTGGAGATGTTCTCCCTCCCCTCATTGTAAGCATTGCTTTGGGACATCCCATATAGTAATGAATGCCGCTCTGTGTCCCGTGATGTAACGATAAAGAAAAAGAGATTTTTAATACAGCTTACCTGTAAAATCTTTTTCTTGGAGTACATCACGGGACACAGAGCTCCCACCCCTCTTTTGAGGACCATTTTGGGAGGCATACTGCTTGCTACAAAACTGAGGTACTCCTCCTATGGGAGGGGGTTATATAGGGAGGGGCATTTCCTGTTTGAGATTGCCAGTGTCCATCACCTGAAGGTACTCCATATAACCCATATAGTAATGAATGCCGCTCTGTGTCCCGTGATGTACTCCAAGAAAAAGATTTTACAGGTAAGCTGTATTAAAAATCTCTTTTTTGTGTACCTTCCCGAACAAGTTCTCTCTGAAAAAGCAACCCCCCCTTCCCTACATTTAACTTTACTTCCCCTTAAATAGTAGGTAGCAGGTTCAAAAAGTTACTGCTTGCCTTTAGATTTTGACATTGCTTTTAATCATCAGTGGCTTAGTGTAAAGCTGGGGGAAGTATGCATTACAGGCAGTTGTAAGTGCTCTTCATGGCACACAAAGATTTTTACAATTGGAAAATATTTAAGTGTGTAGACTCCAATGTGTACTGTTAACAGTAAGATTGGTGGGAGCATAAGTGTCACCACAATGTTTGACATCTATGGGCCACATGTGGCGTATGATCTGTTCTTGCTTCTATATGCTCTTTAGCCATTGTAGGTAGAATCCAACTAACCTGCCAATAAAACACAAAAGTATGTAAATTTAACCACATAGAGTTGATGTAGAGCATTGTTCTTGGTTACAAATAACTCCATTGAGGTTATTTTATTATGCAGTGATAATTACAAAGGATTGATCCTCAAAGCTATTTCTATATTTTTTCAATAGCTTGATTTCGAAGGCTCGCTGTCTCCTGTGATTGCTCCTAAGAAGGCCCGACCATCGGAAACTGGTTCTGATGAGGTACTAAAGTGTCATATCTTCCGGGTGAACGCCATCATTTGTGCTTTTATAATTGGTTTAGTTCTTTTTTAGAGCTCTTTAAATGTTTGAAGGCATACTTAAAACATATAATTGGTATTTTGTGTGTTTTCATTAGGATTGGGAATATCTGCTACATTCAGACTACCATCGAATTGTTGAGCTGCATGTTTTGGCCAAATCTCTGCAGTTGGACCCTCTAGATGTCCCGATATCTAAAGATGAAGGCTCACAGGTTTTAAATTTGGACTCAACAGCACTTCTCTTCAGCCACATTCCAGCCATTTTCTATGTCCTCCATCTGACTTATGAGGAACTCAAACTCAACACATTAATGAGAGAGGCCATATGTTCTTTGGTGATACTGCTCCTGCAGTTGGCAAGGTACTTGGCATTACATCTTTTACTCTGATCTACAGTAGGTATAGAAAATAATCACACCCCCCCCCCTTTTAAAATCACATGTTGTTGCTTTAGAACTTGAATTAAAGTTAGACACAGTTTTTGTTTTATACAGGTGTATTTACTCAGTGCAACTTATTACATCCAAGTAAAAGCTAGAACACAAACATGTTAGAAAAAAAGTTGGAAAAAAGATCACCCCCCCTCAAAATGACTTGTAAATTCAATCAGGTGTAACTACTCACCTTCTCAATGGCACACAAAGCCATTTGACTTTCATCTGTGATCAACTGTGGTCATTTTGATTAGCTTAGCATGAAAAGAGTTTCCTGGAGCATTTCAGTCCCTGGAAGTACAAATGAAGCAAAAAAACAACTATGGGTGGCAAGGCAGTGTCAAAAAATTTCCAGGATAAATTTGTGGACAGGTACAAGTCAGGAGACGGATGCAAAAAATAATAAAGGGCTTTATCAATGCCTATAAGCACAGTGATGTATATTATTAAGAAGTGAAAGGTATTTGGTTCAACACAGACCCTCCCTGGATCATGACGTTACTCCAAACTGGATGAAAGAGCCAGGAGGAAACTGGTCAGAGAGGCTACCAAGAGGCCTACAGCAACTTTGAAGTAGTTGCAGGAATTTATGATAGATTGGTCATTGTGTGCATGTGACAATATGACAAATTCTCTTGTATGGGAGGGTTGCAAAAAAAAAAGCAACTCCTCTAGAAAGGCCACATGCATTCACCACTGAGCTTTGCCAAAATACATCTTGAAGATTCTGAGGCCACATGGAAAAAGATGTTATGGTCAGATGAGACTAAAATGTAACAATATTTCTGGTGGAAATCCAATACAGCTCACCATCCAAATAACACCATTGCTACAGTAAAGCATGGAGATGGTAATATCCTGTTATGGGGGTGTTTTTCTGCAGCAGGGACTGGCACACTTGTCAGGATAGAAAGAAAAATGAATGGGACAAAATACCGTCAAATTCTTGAGGAAAATCTGCTGCTTTCTGCCAGAAAGTTGTCAATGGTAAGAAGGTTTATTTTTCAACATGATAGTGACCCAAACGCACAGAAAAATGACCACACAGTGGCTGAGGGACAACAATGTAATTGTCCTTGCATGGCCTAGTCAGAGCCCAGACTTAATCTTCATTGAAAATCTGTGGAATGACGTGAAGACTGCAGTCCACAAACGGTCACCATCAAATTTAACTGAACTTAAGCAGTTCTGCAAAGAGTGGGAAAATATTGCAATGTTGGTAGAGACATATCGCAACAGACTAAAGGCTACTAAAGGTGATCCTTTTTCCAACTCGGTGATTCTGTTTTTGAATTGTTTAAAAATAAAAATATGACATGTTGGTGTTATATGTATCACTTGGATGTTATACGTTGCACTGTGTAAATACCAGGTGGATAAAACAAAAACTGTCCATTTTAGGCTGCAAAGCAACAAAATGTGATTATTATATTATTATTATGCATGATTTATATAGCGCCAACAGTTTACGCAGGGCTTTACAATGTATATGGGGGGACAGCACAATTACAGTACAGTTCAATACAGAAGGTACAAGAGAGCCCTGCTTGTAGAGCTTACATTCTAAAGGGGGGGGGGGAGTTGGTGGTTGGCGTCAAAGAATGATTTGATGGGGGTGACTCTGGGACAGTTGTTAGGTGGGTGTGGGATAGGCTTCCCTGAATAAATTAGTTTTTAGGGATCTCCTGAAGGTGGACAGGTAAGTGGGTGAACGGACATACTGGGGCAGGGAGTTCAGAGGATGGGAGGCGCTCTGGAGAAGTCCTGAAGGCATGCATGGGAGGAGGTAACAAGGGAGCTAGAGAGCAGGAGGTCCTGGGAGGAGTGGAGGGGACGATTTGGGGGTTATCTGCAGATGAGGATGGTGATGTAGATGGGGGCGATGTTGTGAATGGCCTTGTATGTTATGGTTAGTATTTTGAATTTTACACGGTGGGGTAGGGGAAGCCATTGAAGGGATTGGCAGAGAGGAGCAGCAGTCACGGATCGGTTAGTGAGGTGTATTAGTCTAGCAGCAGAATTCATAATCGACTGAAGGGGGATAGCCTGCGTAAGGTTAGGCCATAAGGAGAGGGTTGCAGTAGTCAAGGCAGGAAATAATCAAGGAGTGAATAAGTTGCTTTGTGCTGTCATTGGTCAGGAAGGGTTGAATTCTGGAGATGTTGGGATTATTTTAAAGGGGTGATTTTTTTTTTTTTTTTTTTTTCATATTTACTCTTTTATTTTCCTTTTTCTTTTATAACAAGGTCACAAGAGTTTATCATACAATCAAATACTACCATACAATACATTATTCTAGACATAATGTCTCTTCGAAAAACAAACAGACACTGACCCATAAACATAGTTATAACCAATTCAGTCTTCACTCTATTCTTGAGTAGACCGTTACCGATTTTGACCTACTTTGTCTGCTACCCTAGTTCAAATGTATGGACTTCAAGCACATCCTCCCATCTGTTCCCTTGTCATCAGTATACCCTACCTATCTAACCCCTTAGATTTTTTTTTTTCTATACCCACTGTACTTTTCCCTTTCCTGAGTCTGTTTAGAATCATTGCCTTTATGCTTTATGCTAATAAAACAAATGTCAAATTGACAGACATTGTTAGAAATGCAAAGTCTGGGGACAAATTGTGAACAAAAATGTAACTTGTATGCTTATCATATTTAGCTAAAGCATAATCATCAGGGAAAAAAAGCTATATACAGATTTTATACAGTAAATAGTTAATATTATTCAACTCATTGGTATCTATAGAAAAGCTGTGCAATACCAGAGTCCTTGTCTGAAGCTGATTGTGCTCAGAAGGACTAATTGGTAGAAAAGAGTGTTGAATATAGCTGTTTTTGAGTGTTTTGTACTGCTTAATCAAACACACTTGTATGGCCTGCTGTCCTTCTCATGCCGTCCTTCTCATTCTGGATGTTTTTAGGGATTTGAATCTACACTCTTACATGGATTTTTACTTCAGAGATTTTCCAGCCTTCATCAGGAACTCTAACCAGAATTGTCATGTAGAGCCAAGTAAGTTCTGCACGACACTCTCTCATTTGTCATAGAGAATATGCTGCTCATTTACTATGCCAAATATACAGTATGTGCCAGTCTATGAAGACTGAGGGAAAATAACATGTCTATATTGCTTTAGGCTCCAATCTATTGTCTGCTTTAATTTTGTTATCTATCTAGTATGTAGCAAAGGGTACAAAAATCATTTCAAATCATTTACAAAACATTCCATTACAGTTCATAGTGGGCAAAAGAATTTGCAAATCAGGTTGTCTATATGCATTTTGATCTGCCCGAGCATATTCATGGTTTGTCTTATCTGCGGACAATAAGAGAAATCTCAATTTGATATAGTGTTTTTTTTGTGAATTTCTTGATTTTCCACAGATATATTTGCTTTGTTCAGGAAAATCAAACCATTCAACGTGCAGATTCTTCTAATTTAGCCATCACTGATTATAATGTAGTAAAATTAAAGTAATTTTTGTTAACATGTTGCTTTGTTACCATCAAAAATAGAATTCTAATATTTCAGACATCTGAAATTTAAAGCTGGGAGCCAATTACGTTATTTCAAGCTGTGTGAAACAAAATTAATAAGGTACTATGTAAGAGCTCTGACAGAAACCAAACCTTTTTGATTGGCATTTCTAATTGGCAAATTTAGGAGATATTCTGGTTCGAGAAGCAGTCACAGGGAGTCATAAAAAACATTTTCCTAGAGCTTTTAGAACTTCACAGAGTGTGAGCAGGCTTTATATAATCTTATCCTAGGTCTCCTCTCTCCTCTTTGAGTTTCTGTTCTGTCTATAGGCTGCAATATCTTTCTTCAGTCCCACCCCCCCCCCCCCCATCCATGTTAAACATTGTATCGTTATCATGGATCAGCAAGGATAGCAGGATATGAGTTCAGGGACTGACAGATGTAGAGAGCAATATAAACATTCTTAAATGTTCGTCTAAAATGGGCATGAAATACAAATTTGACTTAAAGTGGTACTAAAGGTTCATTTAGAGAAAAATAACAAACATGTCATACTTACCTCCACTGTGAAGTTCGTTTTGCACAGAGTGGCCCAGATAGTCCTCTTCTGGGGTCCTACGGCAGCTCTCTCGGCTCCTCCCCGCAATACCTAACCCCCTCTGGGAAGCTCTCTCCCGAGGGGGGTTACCTTGCGCGCGCGCTCCATAGATGGTGAGTGTATGACTCCGTCCCGCCCCCCGGCAGCCACGTCATTGGATTTGATTGACACCTGCACTTCTATCAATCTATATAATCAACACGAGACTCTGTGGAGAAGAGGACGCCCAGGACGTGCCTAGCAGGTGAACTGGCTCAGGTAAGTAAAACGGGGGGGACTGTGATTGCCAGGTATTTTTTCACCTTAATGCATAGGATGCATTAAGGTGAAAAAACATTAACCTTTACAACCCCTTTAAGTTCTGTTCCTTTAAAAAATTCCTGAAAATGTTTTAAAATTTTACCTACAAAACTCCTTTAAAGAGCAAGGTGACCTTACTTGCCCCCAAGTTGTCACTGACTCAATCAATACATTTCTCGCAGACCACACACGTGACCTGTTCCTGCTACAACATCAGGGGAAGGCTCTAATCTAAAGCACTGTTTCTCAGGGTTTTGTGAGAAGTTCCCAGGTGTTTCCGCCTCAAATCAACATTGTGGCAGATGTATATCTGCCCAATGTTTTCAATGCACACCGACAGTGAGTTGATTTGATATTGATACTAGATGCATTCTCTGTAGTTTCAGCTCCTGTGAACACAGAGGGTGGCGCCAGGAGGAGTGGAGAGAGCTGGAGCACATTGCTGAAGTACACTCCTGGTGGCCAGATCTCTGCACTGGCTCAGAATCTCTTTTCCCCATGTAATAGATGTGATTGTATTGCTGCAATAAACTACTATTGGAAGAAAGTCATGGCAGTCATTAATCAGGACAAGGTCATTCCATGTGAACTCAGAGAGTGGTGCTGGGAGGAGTGAAAAGAGCAGGATCACATTGCTGAGGCAGCAGGTCATATGCTGTGTATGGCAGCGCTGAATGCAGATTGCGGAGAGAGGGAGCAGAGAGCGGGACCCTGAGGCTGAATGTAGCAGAAGGTGACATACTGTCTATGGCAGAATGAATGTAGCAGGAGGTGAGATCATAATAGCTTTATTTTATGCCATAATATAAAGCTATTTGGTCTCACCTTCAGCTATATTCAGTCTGATCCAGCCACGTTTTCCTTCTCTCTGTTCCCCCTCTCCACAGTCTGCATTCAAATTTGCCATACACAGGATGTCACCCTCTATTTCAGCCACATGTTTCTGCTCTTTGCTCCCTCTCTCCACAGTCTACATTCAGCACTGCCATATACTGCGTCTTACCTCCTGCTTCAGCGATGTGCTCCCGAACTCCCCCCCCCCCCCTTAGCACTGCCCTCTGAGTTCACAGGAGCTGCAATTACAGAGCAAGCATCAGGTATCAATGCACTCTTACAGTACTTACTGTCAGTGTGCACTGAAATGAATATTGACTGGATATACATCAGCCGCAATGTTGATTTGCGACAGAACCCAGTGGCGGCTGGTGCTCAAAATTTTTGGGGGGGCGCAAAGGGAAAAAAAAATTGCAGTCTCACTGTGCCAAAACGCATGCCACTGTTACATGCCATCAAACGCAGCCACCGTGCCATCAATTCGCACCACTGTGCCATGCTATTAAACGCAGTCACTGTGCCATGCCATCAAATGCAGTCACTGTGCCATCAATTCGCACCACTGTGCCATGCCATCAAATGCAGTCACTGTGCCATCAATTTGCACCACTGTGCCATGCCATTAAACGCAGTCACTGTGCCATCCATTGTCACCACTGTGCCATGCCATTAAACGCAGCCACTGTGCCATACATTGTCACCACTGTGCCATGCCATTAAACGCAGCCACTGTGCCATACATTGTTACCACTGTGCCATACATTGTCACCACTGTGCCATGCCATTAAACGCAGCCACTGTGCCATCCATTGTCACCACTGTGCCATCCATTGTCACCACTGTGCCATGCCATTAAACGCAGCCACTGTGCCATACATTGTCACCACTGTGCCATGCCATTAAACGCAGTCACTGTGCCATGCCATTAAACGCAGCCACTGTGCCATACATTGTCACCACTGTGCCATGCCATTAAACACAGCCACTGTGCCATCCATTGTCACCACTGTGCCATGCCATTAAACGCAGCCACTGTGCCATACATTGTCACCACTGTGCCATGCCATTAAACGCAGTCACTGTGCCATTCATTGTCACCACTGTGCCATGCCATTAAACGCAGCCACTGTGCCATCCATTGTCACCACTGTGCCATGCCATTAAACACAGCCACTGTTGCATCCATTGTCACCACTGTGCCATACATTGTCACCACTGTGCCATGCCATTAAACGCAGCCACTGTGCCATACATTGTCACCACTGTGCCATGCCATTAAACGCAGCCACTGTGCCCTTTAATGGTCGCCGCTGTGCCAATTGTCCCCACTGTGCCCTGTAAATTGCGTTCTTTCCCCCCCCCCCCCCACCCGGCACTTACCTTTACTGGAGTCAGGCATCCACGTCCCACGATGTCTTCTCCCGCCCTCGATGACTGACAGGCGTCTCAGCCAATCAGGTTACAGGTAGCTAGAACCGGCCAACCTAATTGGCTGAGACGCCTCTCATCTTATTCAAGGGGCGTACAGTCTGTGCGCTCCGAGAATAAGCTTCCGGGACCCGAGGGCTGTATTGGGAAAGCCTATCAGAGCTGTTGGCTTTGATAGACATTTCCGTACAGCCAACCAGCTGGCGTTATTCAGATGGCCGGACATGAGCGCCGACCATCTGAATAACAGCGGCAGCGGCGAAAATAACATAGATTCGTGCAATGCATGAATCTATGTTATTTGACTCAGTGGCGGTGAGAGCCAGAGGGGGGCGGTGCTCCAGCGCCCTCTATGGACGAACCGCCACTGACAGAACCCCTGGAGACTTTCTGCGGAATTCCAATTGAGAAACCCCTATATAATGCTATTGCTACAATAATTATCAGTCTTTCTACAGCTCGCTGATCAGATCCAATGTTCTGTGAGTTGTAGATCTGAAAAACATCTTTCAGGAGTTCCCAGAGATCTCCAATTTTTTGACAAAGGTTCCTCCAATGTAAAAAAGTTGAAAAACCCTGCTCTAAAGTAAGTCCATATGGGCACTTTGATTAAGCACTAGGTTGGAAAAAAGAATAATCCTAAAGTATTTTTGACACCTTACCTAAATTTCACTCTCTAGAACAGTGTTTCTCAACTCCAGCCCTCAAGGAGCCCCAACAGATAATGTTTTCAGGATTTCCCTCAGATGAATTGGCTGTGGTAATTACTACGGCAGTGAAACTGATCAAATCGCCTGAAAACATGACCTGTTGGGGCGTCTTGAAGACCGGAGTTAAGAAACACTGCTCTAGAACATAAGAAAACCTCAACACCAGAAACCTTAGTTGACATATCGGTAATGATCTCAGAATTGCTGAATAATAATTAATGATATTTCAGCACATATATTTACAGATAAACTGGTACAACAAAGATACAAATTTAGTTTAAAAAAATGTGTGACTGGCACAAAGGGTTTTCCCTCAAATTATCCACCAGATACATAGTTCAGAAGGCGGGGACAACGTTACTGCTGATACCGATGTACACTATCTGTAGAGATGAGATAATAGGAAGGGAATACCCCAACAATTTTTTTTCCTAACAGTCCCCTTCTTCCCTCCCAACAACCAAGTGATGATCTCTCCCTGCTGTTCCCTTTCCCTCCCTTTTTCCATCTCTTTCTTTAGTGTTCACCCCTACCACTATCCTCTACCTGTAAATACCCTTCCCACCATACCTACACAGTTCACAATCTTCATACCCCTATTATGGCACAATTCCATCCTTTGTGCACCACATCCTATGGGCTGACCTATTTACATGTTCAATCTTGTCATTGGTATTGACTTCCTGCTTTTATTATTCAACGTCACTCATTTATATATACCATGTCAATATCTTTGTTTCTAATGTTTTATACTGTAATCATAACAACCATTATAATATACACAATAACATGAATTGTATTGTAATTATGATTTGTTGTAACTTGTTTCAAATGGCAAAATGTAATATGAGATTGAAATAAAGAGCAAGGTAAGTTGAATGGAACAACACAATTTAGATGCTGGTAGTTATTTTTATCTGTCTTTGCCATAGTTCGACTTTATAGTTTTATTTGTTTCCACTTCTTGTTAGTTAATCCTGTAAAATAGAAATCTTGAATGATTGCTTGATGCAGTTTATTTTCAAGAATGTTTTCAGTCTTGTTGCAGAATGGCAAGAGCATGTGTTGACCTTTTGGTATATTTATCAGAAGTAACACAAAGCTTGTAGAATTATGATTGAATTAACAATAGGCTTGTTTGCAAAATGTCAGAAGGTCACTTAGGTGTCTTTATTTTAGTCTGCATTGTTTTGAATTCTATCAATTCAATGCTGTGGACCCCTCAGCGAGTATAGCTGTCTACACCGTGTTTATAACCTAATGTAGGGTATAACCTAAAATAAGTATGTGGGTTTGCCCCTATAGTCTTGGTAGTTATTTTTTTTATGTTCATGATTTCTGCATTGGTAGGTGATTTAATAGTGGATTTTCGATTTAGGTGAAATTGGCAGCACATGAGATTTTCAGATCTGTTAAAATAGAAAGATTCCTCAAAGCATGTTAACATCAACCTGCGCGTTCTTTTTTTATTTTTTTTATCCAGTCTGAAAATGTTGCATATTAAACAGAGCCCTAGTGGGCATTCCCATGCTCGGTACTGTACATAGATAAATCACACAAAAAACATGTGTATACTCTAACTACCAACTAAGCAATAGTACGCTCAGGCCTTTTTTTCTCAGAAAATAGGTGCAGGAACACAACCATAACCCCCTCACACACACCCTCACACACACCCTCCAAACCACATCAAATAGTGGGTATGGTGAAATAATACTAATAGTGGGAGGGTCTTAAAGGGGCATTAAATACCAGGAATGCATTACTTATAGAGTGCAGAGTTCGGTAGGGTTACACACAGAGTGCAGAGTTTATGGTTGCGCTACATACATAATGCAGAGTTCAGGGGTGCGCTACACACAGAGCTAGTGCAGAGCCTTCTTTCACAGTCACTTACATCTTCCATCCACATCTCACCTTCATCCCTCATCTTCCATAGTACCTCCCCGTACACTATAGGTATCTCTGCCTTTCTCATTTTCAGGGAGATCATGCAGTGGGGGAGTCAGCATCTGCACTGCACCCCAGGCACCAACATCTCCTAGGTCCCCATCCTTCACTCAGTGGGAGCCGTTGGAAGACAAGCTGTCACTTGTACACAGAAGTCGGACTTCTGTATTTACAAGTGATAGTGGTGAGCAGGGAGAGGAGGGCCTCGGCCAAAGGTGGTGGAACTGAGTTTCACCAAGTTCCAGCTGAAAAAAAAACCCTGAGTACGCTCATCAACCACATAGGAGCCTTCAAAGTATTCTAGGGCTCAGAGAAGCCAGGGTCAAACCTAACAAAGGACAGGATAGAGGAGGCACTCTCCAAGATTCACCCCAAACATTAAAGTAATTTGTAGAAGTTATGGTAATTTAGAGTCACTGTCTGCAGTAGTGGAAGGAGTGTCAACCTAAATATCTCACACTCTATTAAATTTTTTGGGACATCCCCCTTGATAAATAAGTGGCCTTATTTGACTAACTTTTCCAAAGGTTGATGAGAGTGGGGGCAGCTGGGGATTTCCATTTGAGCACAAAAGCCTTCCTGGCGTAAATCAATAATAGCCTGAGAAGGGTTCTATCGGCTTTGTGATAGGCCAGAGGGTCTACCAGCCCCAGCAGACAAACATCCATCATCAGCGACACATGAATTGTGATCACTGAAAGAATGAGGAAGACCACAGCCACACAGAATGTTTGAATATGGGGTCACTGTCAAAAACTGTGGATGAAGTCCGCCGTGGCTGCCATACACTTCCAGCAATCAGCGGTGACAGAAGCATATATTCTGTGTAGGCGTACAGGGGTTAGGTCGATTCTGTGGAGAAATTTAAACTGCATTAGCTTGTCTCTGGCACAGACTAACTGCAAAAATAACATTTCTTTCCATTCCTCGTCATCCATCTCTGGGAAGTCTACTAGCCATTTGGTTCTGAAAGCCTCCAGTCCCTTATGAATGAAAGGAAGTATCGTAGTTATTTATAGATGTTTTATAGGGGCTTACCTACAGTCCCATCTCTGAGTAGAGTCTGATGCCCCGTACACACGATCATTTTTCGGGTTGTAAAAAACAAAGTTTTTCAGCCTCTAGCCTTTGCGCTGCTTTAGCTGATTTTGTGTTAGTAAAAGACGATTTGCGCTTTTCTGTC
Source organism: Rana temporaria (assembly GCF_905171775.1). Lineage (NCBI taxonomy): Eukaryota > Metazoa > Chordata > Amphibia > Anura > Ranidae > Rana > Rana temporaria. The sequence goes on from NC_053492.1 coordinate 386,127,774, forward strand.
TGTTACAGCGTAATGAATGTGCTTACTCCATTACGAACAGTAGTTTTACCAGAACGAGCGCTCCCGTCTCATAACTTGCTTCTGAGCATGCGCGGGTTTTTCACGTTGTTAAAGCCCACACACGATCATTTTTTACAATCCGAAAAACGACATAGTTTAAAACGTCGTGAAAAAATAGAGCATGTTCGAATTTTTTTTTTGTCGTTTTTCAGAACCCGAAAAATGCTCTGAAGTCCACACACGATCGTTTTAAATGCCTTTTTTAAAAAAACGTAGTTTTTTACAACCCGAAAAATGATCGTGTGAAAGTTTAATTTTGAAAAGATTAATTAGTGTCACCAGGGATAGGGGGAGATTGGCCCAAACTTTTATTTTGTTTTTCATATTTTGTAACAAGGGGAGTAGGTTTAAAGCACGATAGTTGGATGGAGCAGGGGAAATCATAATGCCCAGATAACCTGTGCATTCTTGGCTCTTTCGAAGAAGCATGTCTTACGAAAGATGTTCATACAGGTTTGGTGCCCCTGCGAATAGACTACCATGAGCATCATGAATAGAAGTTGAGTGACTTATCAGCTGTTTGGGATACTGGTGTAGTTCTAGATGTAGATCTGGATGTAACAATACTCTGCTGACAGCTAGGGCTTTGTTCATCAAATAAACAATGCTTTTTCAACTGTCAAGTTTATGCCTATTGGATTATGCTTGTAAAACCATACTAAGTTGTCCAAAAGGCCTAAAATATGTTGTAACATGCATTAACATTTATACATTTGTTCTGTTTTTCATATTTCCCTTGCAGCTGAGATTGGTTTAATGAGTTATCCTTCATTTTTTACTGCTGAGCCACCAAGCATCTATCACTGGTTGAGCTCCTGTGTGAAAGGGGAAGAGGTGGCTGCCTACCCATATCTACCTGGAATCTGTGAGAGAAGCAGACTTGTAGCACTGGTAATGCATTGCGTTATTTGCTTTAAATCCTCAAGTATCGATAACACAGGCAGTAGTAGATGCCTATTATTTTTTTGTCAGTTCTTGAAAATAGTTCTCCTATACTTGAACGATTCCTTTATTTTTCCATAAATTCCTGTAAGACCCTTCCCCCATAAAATGAAAGCATACCACTATACAAGTGCCAGGAACCATAAATTAGACTGAGACAGAAAATGCAGTAAAAAATCACACCTTTTAATGTAATGGTAAAAATGGTACAGATCAGTAAGTGTAGTCAAAACATAAGCCAGGATTGGAAACTAATGCAGGTAGTCAGACAAGTTTGTAATCGGGAAGCCAAAGATCAGTGTAGTCTGAGGCAGAAGAACAGGAACCAGAAGGGACATCAGCCGGGTAAAGCCTTTCACAGCAACACAGCAGAGAATCTCCAGAAATGTTGGCCAAGGCGAAGGCACAAAACTGATAAATAAGGCAGTTTAAATAGTCAGAAGGGGCTGGCTGTAGGCAGGACTGACGATCAGGAAATGATCACCAGGTGAGCCACTGTGGAAACCATGAGTGCTGACAATTATCCTACAGCTGAGCAGCCTGAGCACAGAGAAGAGAGCTGCTGAGAGCCCAGCCCTGACAGCAAGACGCTAAATACACAAATAAAATACTATTTTACCTGCCAAATGATTTGTAATTCTGTTCAGCCAATCTTCACACCGCTCTTTACATGCATCTGTCATTACTTCCTCGTTTCGAAGTTTGTCATTCTGCTCCTCCTTTATGCTTAAAGCGGTTGTAAACCGCATAAACTTTTTTTTTCAAACCTGCAAGGCAAAAGGCATAATCAGCTAGTATGCACCGCATACTAGCTGATTATGAAATACTTACCTCGGAACGAGGTGAAGAACACTTACCTGGTCCACGCCGAGCGAGATGTCATCTTGCTCCGGCGTGTCTTCCTGGTATCGCCACTCCAGCGCGGGAGATTTAAAATCGGCAGGGTCCGGCGGATGCCGGTCCTTTCGCCGTGGATTCCCCCCTGCGCATGCGCCGCTGCAATCAGCGGCGCATTGCGAGGGGAATATCTCCTAAACCGTACAGGTTTAGGAGATATTCTTTAGACCTACAGGTAAGCCTTATTATAGGCTTACCTGTAGGTAAAAGTGAAAAAGTGGGTTTACAACCACTTTAAGGTGTTTTCAAGACAGTGCTTCTGCATGGTCACTTTTTTCCAAATGGACGGTTTGTAAAAGGATGTTACTGTCCATAGATTTTGAAAAATTCAAATTTACATAATTGGCTGGACAAAATGGCAGGTCCTCTGTCAGATAAAACTTTACACATACTTGTGTTTCATCATTGTGTTTAGCAGCTTGTCCAGAATTTATATATTACAGTTTCACCCCAACTGAAAGTTGATACCCTCCTGGAGACTTTCACATTTAATAACGCCAAGGCCCTCTTGCTATTCAACCTTCCAATCTTGCTATGACCAGTAGTCATGAATCAGAAACCTCTACTAGGATCCCTGACCAGGCAGCATAGCCGTGTACTTCTGAGACCTCTCTTCAGAATATACTGCATGTGAGCAATACAGCTTTGTCTGTTACCTGCCCCAGAAGGTGATTGGAACAGTTGTACACCCACAAGGTAATTCAACTGCTTTGATAAAAAAACAGTATGAAATGCATTAGAACTCTGAGTATTATTTTTTTTTTTTTTTTTTTGTTGGTTATCGTGGAATATCAATATTTATGATTTTTTTTTTTAATTGCTCTTTTTTCCTTTTATTATCACAAAGTTCAAAACACAACATATACATGACACAAACAATATTACTCTCTTTACTTCCTTAAACATATTATCCCCTTTCCCCCAAACACACACATTGATTACTCCCCTTTAAGAAAAAAAAAAAGGCCCCTTGCTATGTGTTACTCTTGTGTTTTATTTCCCTTATTAATGATATCCGGTTAACTTAGAAAGAAAAAAAAGAAATTTCTTAATGGCTCCTTATTATATGTGTCCTTATACTTGTATATAGAACCTCTAATAGTAAAGAAAAAAAAAAAAAAAACCCTACCATATTAAGAAAGTTGCTTAAAAGCACCTTATTATATGTGCCATTATATAGTATCCAGTGCACCATTAAAAAAAAAAGGGGGGGGGGGCTTGCTAGCACTTTATTGTTTAATACTTTTTTGTTTCCAGTGAACCTCTAAAATAAAAAAAATAAAAAAAGGGGGGGAGGGTAAGGGGGAAAAGGAGAGATACTGGCACTCGCAATGATACATATATATGTGCCATCCAAATATAACAATCCTCCCCCTATTCCCCTTCCCTCGATCCCCTCTTCCAATGTGTCTCCCCCTCGGGAAGAGCGGACAACCTACCACCCAAAAACAAAAAAACACAAAAGAAAGAAAGGGGGAAACCCCCACTTACATCTCTCTCCTCAAATCCCCTCCCTCTACCCCCCCTCCCTGAATGCTGAGTATTATTTAGCACTGCCTTTCCTCACCTGAGTTCTGCTATATTTGGGATTATAGGAGGCTGAAATCGAAACAAATTCTTCCCCTACCGACTTTATAAACAAATTACAGTTATTTTGGGATGTCTAACCTGGTTTAAATGTCATTTGCTACCATTTTTTTCTGCCTGAAGTCATGCTTTCTCTTTTGACTACTTTGACATATCTTTCCCAATGGTTATGGTTTTACGTGTGTATATTTAGGTGCTTCCTGTCATGTTTTGCAGAGTGTTGCTTTGTATATACGTGGGGATGAGAATGCAGTGTCAAATGATACCTCAAAATACCTGTCCAAAATAACAGCAGGTAAGTAAATTGCGTTTATAATCAAATCATGACTGTGCCCATCAGTGAGGCCAATATGTGCTCATCATTGCTGCATATTAGTGCCTCATCAGTGCCCATCAGTGAAGGAGAAAAATTACTGATTTACAAAATTTTCGGACAGAAAGTAAGAAACTTTTTATTTTTAATTTTTTTCCAGAAACAATATAGTACTGTCCAGGATACTTTTTATATCTGCACCAACATACTATTTTTCAGGACAAGCTTTCGGGGTATGTCCTTTTCTTCGAGGTCCCAGTAGTACTGATTCACAAAAGTTTTAGCAGATGCTGCTGGGACCTTGAAGAAGAGGACATACCCCGAAAGCGTGTCCTGAAAAATTGTATGTTGGTGCAAAGAGGAAAAGTATCACGAACAGTACTCAATTGTCTGTTGTAAGGGCACAAATACGGCTACAATCACCTCCAAGCATTTTTTTTCCCGAAATTTTCTGCCTTTTTTTTTTTTTTAGTTTGGGGTTTTTATTTTTTTGCAACAAAAAAAGAAAGTGGTAATTAAATATCACCAAAAGAAAGCTCTGTTTGTGGGAAGAAAAGTAACAATTGGCCTGGGCAAGAAGGGGGTAAAAGTGCCCTTTAGGCAAATGGTTAAAGCCCAACTTTTTTTTCTTTTTTGGGAGTGTGGAAGGGTTTACAACCATTGTCACAAATGTATTTCTGTGCCCCATTTCGGGTAATTTCCTGTTCATTCGGTAGACCGAACAGGAAGTGAGGGAAATCCATCTTCCAAATGGGGATATAGACAGTGATGGCACGATTTTTTGCAGGTCTTGTCTGCTTGAAGGTTGTACTGGGTGACAGGAATTGCACAGTGTACAAAGAACGGAGACAATTATTTAATTGAAATAAAACCGGATTCAGTACTTCATATATAATCAAACTCTTCCCCCCTCTATCCAAATAAAATACTTTTGGTTGAGCCGTAAGTCGAAGTATGGTAAACCTCATCACTAATATGCTTTTTTGACTTGTTTATATTTTCAGGACAGAGAAAGCAGCAGCAGGAGGACGTCAGAAGGTTTGAAAAATACAGTAGTATAAAGCATACATTATTTATGTTGATTATGATTTGGATTTACTCATATTTTCTTCCTTTTACATTTTCTTTTTAGATGTAGCATAAAATTCAACCCAGTGGTTTCTGATCTTTCTGAAAAGCTAGTTGTTTGGATGAGTGACATAGGTATGTTTTTATGCTTTTCTAAGTTTTCCATGATTTTAGTCAAATTGCTAATCAGGTAAGGGAAATGTATGGTTTCAGATGATAAACAAGTAAAAAATCTTTGTCAGAATCATTTCAACAAGACCCCTTTCCTACTAAGGCAGTTTTCAGGCATTTGAGTGCTAGAAATAGCCTCTGAAAACTGCCTCCCATTCATCTGCATGAGTGCTTTCACACTCTTGGGGTGCACTTGCCGGACGTTAGAAAAAGTCCTGCAAGCAGCATCTTTGTTGGGGAGCGGGGGTTTGGAGCAGTGTAAAAAGTGCTCCAAAAACCACCCTGCCCATTGAAATGAATGGGCAGCGCTTCCGAAGCGCCTTAAAAGCAAAACAAGTGTTTTTTTGGATTTTTGGGGGGGAAAAAGTCCCGCTAGCGCTCGAATAACGCAGCTAAAGCACCGCAAGAACGACCAGCATTTTTAGTGCTGTTTTTGCGGCGTTTCAGTGTGAAAGGGGTCTTAAGAAGTTTTTCAAAGGTTATTTAATCCTTGAGATTTATACAAAGGTTCCTACATAAATGTATTCTTTTCTAAAATACAACTTTATACTGTAATGGTTTGTAAGAATTTAAAATGTGTTTTTTGTATTTAAAACATAGTGCCTTAAAAGGAAAACGTGACTACCAGCTGTCCCATACACACAGTAGAGGCTCCTGTTTTTTTGTGAACTTAAGTCCTATACCTGAGAATGCATCAGTTCAATAGAAAGCAGATTCTATAATCGGAGGTTCGAGTATTAGTGTTGTCAATGGTACCTATATAATTGGATACATGCCATTTCAGTCACATGTTAGGGTCAGGGTAAGCTAGAAAACCTAAAAAGCTTAAATGGCAAAGGGGAAAAAAATTACCAAAGAAAAACATTAGGTGGTGTAATAGATTTTCGCTGATCCAAAATATTTAAACAAGTGCCACATCTTATTAATATGAATATTTACTCAATTTTGGACCGCAGCCAATGGACTACACTTGTATTGGTAAAATAAATATATATATATATATATATCATTTTTTCCCCCCAATTTAAAATCAATTAAAAACATCTGGTAGCATATTTTCACATGTGTGTCGCTAGGGGTGGTGGCCCCTAAAAGTATACAACAATAACCATGCAAAATACTAGTGCTGTAAATGATAAATGAGGGTGCCACCATCCTTTGACATGGGGCTCAACATGTTTTGCACACTTTCGCTTCATCAGTAGCAGATGGTGCAAAAGTAGAGGTAAGAAATGCTACACATCAGTTAAAAAGGGGGATTTACATCACCCACACAGCATACATGTTAGGCAATTGTGAAAGATCCATATAGCATCGATGGGTACACTCAGGTTACATATATGGCTGTAAGCCTTAGTGTAACCAAAGGAGAATCACCCCTTAAATGCAGTAAACATTCTACCATGCAGCTAGCACTTCTCACATATCAACACCACTTGTTAGTATGTATGATTAATTCAGGCGGTGCACAAAAGTGGTGTTGATATGAGAGAAGTGCTAGCTTCATGGTAGAACGTTTACTGCATTTAAGAGGCGTTTTCCTTTGCTTACGCTAAAGCTTATCGCCATATATGTAACCCGAGTTTACCTGTTGATGCTATATGGATCTTTCACACTTGCCTAACATGTATGCTGTGTGGGTGATGTAAATCCCCTTTCCAACCAATGTCTTTGTAGCATTTTTTACCTCTACTTTTGCACCATCTGCTCCTGAAGAAGCGATACTGCGCGAAACATGTCGAGCCCCATGTGAAAGGATGGTGGCACCCTTTTCTATGGTTACTTTACGTCGCTAGTTGCGTTGCATGGTTATTGTATACTTTAAGGGGCCATCACCCCTAGCAACACATAGGTTCAAATATGCTACTAGATGTTTTTGATTGATTTTAGTAACTGGATTTTAAATTCTGCAAAAATAATATATATATATTTTTTTTTACTAATTATGATTGTTGTGTGCCCATAAAGTCAACGGACTGCGGTCCAAAATTGACTACGTAAATAGACTAGTTATTTTTTGCATTTAATGTAGTAAGATGATTAGGGCAGAGCTTTTTAGCCCTCTTCACTAAAACCTTAAAGTGGAACTTAACCCATAACAGTTTGATAACAATTTAACATTCTTTACTATTACATTACCTCTTTAACAGAACCAGCTTTTGAGGGAGTCTATTCCACATTTTCTCATCTCTATATTTTTTCGACATGCAAACATATGTGCATTTATAATTTTTTTTAAAGGGGTTGTAAAGGTAAAAGTTTTTTCACCTTAATGCATTCTATGCATTAAGGTGAAAAAACTTCCACATATACCGCCCCCCTGTTATACTTATCTGACCCCTCGAAAGTCCCGCGCTCGGCCCCGACACCCTCTTCGCCGCTCAGCCTGGCCGTTGATTGGCTAGAGCGGATGGATTGAAAGCAGCGCAGCCATTGGCTGGCGATGCTGTCAATCACATCCAATGACGCGCCGCGCTGAGGGGCAGGGCCGAGTGATACAGTGAGCTGCTATGGCCGCTCGCTGTATCGCAGGAGCGCGCCCGCAAGGACAATGCGAGGGAGTTCGCATGAATGTGTGGAGTTCTTGTGGGGAGGACCAGAGACAGCCGCCGAGGGACCCCAGAAGATGTGGATCGGGGCCACTCTGTGCAAAACGAACTGCACAGTGGAGGTAAGTATAACATGTTTTTTTTGTTTTTTCTTTACAAACCCTTTAATGTTTTACATGGCTACACCTGCAAAAGGGGCCAACATGAAGTGATCTATCAGAACTTACATTTCTGGCTAAAGTTCAACTTTAATGTCTGTGATTGCAAGACTGTTAAAGCTGCCTTGTATAGTATGACCAGACATAAAAATATTTGTAAAACGCATTTAGTCATTAAGTTTTGCTTATGATACATTTGTTATCCTTATTCTTTAGGATTTTCCTTACAAGATATAGAATCTCTGCCTTTTGGAGTTGCTCTTCCTATTAGACATGCCATCTACCAGTGCCGACAACATCCTGCTTCTGATTGGCCAGAGTCAGTCTGCCTTCTCATTGGACGCCAAGACCTCTCCAAACAAGCCTGTGAAGGAAACTTTCCCCAGAGCAAATCTGTAAGTGGAAACTGAGTAAGCAGATTTACCCTGCTAAATGCTTTTTTCCTTACTGGGCTTTTTAAAAGAAGTAGAGAATTGTTATTTTTATTTTTTCGGATTCATACTTACCTAGCCCATGCATCAGACCCATGTCCCCCAGCGCCTCTGCATTGAGAACCACGCGATCAAACACTGCTGATTGCTCGGTTCTCAGAGCTCTAAGAGCTGAAGACTGTCAGTCACTGCTCTCTGCTCTGCCACCTCTTCCCTCATTGGAGCGCTGGTCTGTGGAGGGGGCGGGGGCAGCTCTCAGTGAGGCTGAGCCGGGTGTCTGTCCAGGCACCTGACAGGTCCAGACTTTATTGTTGAGATGATGCGGTGCTTGGACTGACATCCGTGACATCAGCAGAGAGTGGAATTCAACCCGCTCTCTGCCGAAAACGGGTCACAGGAGTGCAAAACTAACTGCACTTCTGTGACCCATAGGAGAAGTACAGCCAAACGAGCTTTGGCTGGACTTCGCCTTTTAAATAATTTTATACAATTTTTGAATATACTTTAAAACTATTTTTTGCTTGATAAAATCTGCACACAAATCATGATATCAACCCAATGTTTCATTTTTAAGCCAAAACATTTCTGGTTCCATAATTTATTATTAATTACTTTACACTAACAATATATCTGATGTGAGAATCTCTTTACACTTGGTGCACATGCACATGTGAACTGTGTCTATGAACACATAGGCCCGGATTCACATGCATCGGCGCATATTTATGCTGCCGTAGCGTATCTTCTTTACGCTACGCCGACGCAGCGCAGAGAGGCAAGCACCAAATTCACAAAGCACTTGCCACCAAATCTGTGCTGGGTTTCTTAGGCGTAAGTCCTCGTAAGTGGAAGTGGGCGTGAGCCATGCAAATGAGGCGTGACCCCATGCAAATGATGGGCCGAGCGCCATAAAGATACGAATAACAAACGGTGCATGCGCCGCCCCGTGAATGCATCCCAGTGCGCATGCTCAGAATCACGCTGGAACTACTCTCTAAGATACGACGGATCACTGCCTACGACGTTAACGTAACCTAAGCCTAGTCATATTCACGTACAATGTAAACGACATAAGATACGACGGCTTGTGTTCCCTGGTCCATACCTTTGCATGGGTTGCGCCTCATCTATGGGAAAAAAAATTTACACCGGACGTACGACTTGCGCAAACCGCGTTTATTATGCGCTGGGCGCAAGTACGTTCGTGAATTAACGTATCTCCCTCATTTCCATATTTGAATAGGAAATTAATGGGAGCGCCACCTACGTCCAGCGTAAATATGCGCCCATGATACGCCGGCGTAGAAAAGTTACGTCGGTCGGATGAAGCCTATTTTCAGGCGTATCTTGGTTTCAGAGTCCGGCGCATAGATACAACGGCGCATATTTACACTTACGCTGCGTATTTCGAGATACGTCGGTGTAAGTGCTTTGTGAATCCGGGCCATAGAGCTGAATAGGATTGGGGCAAGTATGTGTTTTTTTTTTTTTTTTTTTTTTTTTTATGTAAAGGTTTGCAATCACTTTAACCTGGCAAGGAAAACCTTGTATTGTAAATGACCTAAGATGCAAAATCTCTCAATCTTTTTCTTTAAATCTAGTAGAAATCTAATTATTTGGGTCATGATGTGACACTGCTGTAAGCCAGGTCATATAAGAAGGAAAATAATGTCTCACTGAAAGGTAGAAGGGGGAAAAACCTCTTCCTACTTGAAACCAGAAACAAGACCTAAGATAACATTAAACACTGTCATGCATCGGAGAGGGGTATAGCCTACAAGGCAAGGAGCATTACTCTTCTCCTTTTTCAGCTTGCTTTCCATTTTCCTAAGGGCCAGGGCCTATTTTCCACAGGTCTTTTGTGTTCCCTTATTATTGTGCTTTGAAGCATTTTTTAGCACTTTAACCTTTAAACCATTAGGCAAATCTGGGGATTCACAGTCATAGGTGTTCATACACAGTCTGATATTTATTGAAGAAGAAGCAGGGCTTAATGCCAGAGAAGTAATACAAATACTGTAGCTGCTGACTTTTAATATTGGGACAATCACCCCAGCCAAGTTTCTGGTCGGCTCTCGGGTGCTGCCGCTGCCATTCATAGTAATTGAACCCGGCGGTGAAGCCTTTCCGCCGGTTTCCTACTGTGCATGCGTGAAGAGCGCACCCCTTTCTTACTGGCCCGGCAGGGCAGGAAGGAGGAGGGGGCCGAACTTCTGAGGGACAGTGCTGCAGCGGAGTCTCCTGGAAGTAGGGAAGGGTATCTGTCAAAAACAGGTACCCGTCAAACCCCCCCCCCCCACACACACACACACACTTTTGGGTGGAACTTTAGCCTTAATATCTCAGAGAAATTCCTGACATGTTGCAAATCTGTGCTTAGCCCCTTGTTCGTTTTTCATTTCTGTTGTCAGTCAAAGCCACTTAACCAATCAGGGGAGGGAGGGGTGGGGCCGGGTTGGCGGCTTCGTCTCTGAATGTACACAGCTGTGACTCTGCTCGGGTGCCCCCATAGCAAGCTCCTTGCTGTGGGGGCACTCGATAAGAGGGAGGGGCCAGGAGTAGCGAAGAGGGAGGGGCCAGGAGTAGCGAAGAGGGACCTGAGAAGAGGAGGATCCAGGCTTTTCTGTGCAAAACCAACTGCACAGAAGAGGTAAGTATAACATGTTTGTTGTGTTTTTTTTGTTTTTTTTTAGGAGACTTTACAATCACTTTAATTTACAGTGTGCACTGAAAGGACCAAAGGTGGACTATTGAAGACTGTAGAAATATTCCATGGTCTGACAGGTATTAACTGTTGGGACATGAAATAGGGTTGGAATTTGGGTATAAATTACATAAATACTTTGGAGTTAGGTAGAAGTATGTAATATGGGTACCGTAAATTATACTTTTTATGGTACATTAAAAAAACACTGGATGTATGGAAAAGCATTGTAATGCTGTCTTTTTAGACATTCAAGAAAGCACTTTGTCAGTTCACAATCTGTCTTACACCTGGCAATTGCACACTGCATTTACTCTGTTTGACACTTATTTCTTCTTACCATTTTTACAGTTGACAGGCCAAGTACCATCTACAGAGGTTCCCCCTACAGTAGAAGGTGAAGAGGAGGATGATGGAATGAACGATTTAAACCAGGAAGTAATGTCATTGATATGGAGTGAAGATTTGCGTGTGCAGGAAGTACGCAGGCTTTTACAAAGTTCCCATCCTGTACGCGTGAATGTTGTTCAGATGCCTGAAGTGAGCGATCATGAATACTTAGAAGAGAAAGAGAACAGGTAACAGTACTTTTGATGTTTGTATATTTTCATCTGATATCCTGTTTATAGAGTTTTTATGTGTTTTATGGGAAATTTGGGTGAGGGAGCATTGCAATCATCGGTGGATACAACAGTATTTAGGGTATAAGCCCTGCCCAAAGTTCTGCCATTTTCCCCCAATTACTGTAACTCTTGGAAAAAATAAGTTTGTAGCGAGTAGTAATAATCTAGTTTTAATTTGTGGAGCTGCTGTAAATGTTCAGCTTTTTGTGTGCAACATCAAATACAGATCCCAGGAGTGGGAAAAAAACTCATATGTCCTTCCCTTGGCTAAAAGTAGAAGGAAGTTTCTATAACTGTTAGTTGTATTGTCTCACAAAAGCATTCCCAGATGATATGAGCAGAACCCAAGAAAAAAGCATCTGAAGCTTTGCTAGATATTGCTGTCAGGATAACTGTTGCAGAAAATAAACCCCATACACTCCTAAGGAGCTGCTGTATAGCATGAAAGAGTTAGTGATGTGCTGTACTATAAACAAACTAGTTACAGAGGGCCATATTCTTAGATATCTCCGGCGGCGTAACGTATGTTACTCCGCCGCAAGTTTAACGGGCAAGTGCCTGATTCCCAAACCACTTACCTGTAAACTTGCGGCGTAGCGTAAAGTCCACACGCGCAAGCACTCCTAATTCAAATGATCCTGGTAGGGGACGTGGATCATTTAAATTAGGCGCGCTCCCGCGCCGATCGTAATGCACATGCTCCGTCGGGTAAATTACCCGACGTGCATTGCGCTAAATGACGTCTCACGGACGTCATTTGTTTTGACGGTAACGTAAATGGCGTCCATCGCCATTCACGGACGACTTACGCAAACGACGCTAAATTTTCAAATTTCGACGCGGGAACGACGGCCGAACTTAACATTGAGTACGCCACCTAGGGGGCATCTTTACACCACGTATCGCTTACGGAAACAACGTAAAATCACTACGACGGGCAAGCGTACGTTAGAGAATCGGCGTGACTAGTCATTTGCATATTCTACGCTGACCGCAAAGGAAACGCCACCTAGCGGTCAGCGTAGATATTGCAGCCCAAGATACAAAGGCGCAGGCCGTCGTATCTTAGGCATGTTTAAGTGTATCTCAGTTTGAGAATACACTTAAACATAGGACGGCCTTAGAATCGGACTTACGTCGGCGTATCTGCTGATACGCCGGCGTAAATTCTTTAAGAATATGGCCCAGAGTAATTACAAATTTTTCAAAGCCTGGATTCGAATCCTGATTTTTTTCAAAACTAAATACTATAGGGTGTCTTTCTAATTGGGTGGCTGATGTTTCCACTGGTAAACAAATAACATATACTAAATGTTGTTGCAGGTTGTTACAACTGTGTCAGAGGACCATGGCTTTGCCTTTGGGCAGAGGGATGTTTACGCTGTTTTCCCATCACCCAGTCCCTACAGAACCGCTGCCTATTCCTAAACTGAACCTCACAGGTATATCTGCCTTTATTCTACATAGAATAGACAAAAATTTACAAAATGGAAAAATTGTGTGATTTGTAATGTGAAAATGTTAGCTTGTGGGATACTGTGTTTCACTTGGACTCTTATCTCAGTTTGTGTATATTTTTCTTTTATTTTTCGCATATAATTTCTATCTCTTTAGGGCTATTCTTTTTAATGATATGAACACTGAAACATGACTTCCCTTTTAATTGGCAGGACGAGCTCCTCCCAGAAACACAACTGTTGATCTCAACAGTGGAAACATTGATGTCCCACCAAACATGGCATGTTGGGCAAGCTTTCACAATGGAGTGGCTGCTGGTCTGAAAATTGCCCCAGCGTCTCAGATAGACTCTGCTTGGATCGTTTACAACAAGCCAAAGAATGCTGAGCTGGCCAACGAGTATGCTGGCTTTCTCATGGCTTTGGGTCTCAATGGGCACCTCACCAAACTGGCAACATTGAACATCCATGATTATTTAACTAAGGTAAAGATACAATTCACAAAAAAAAAAGTTTAATAGTAGTTATCCATAATTAAAGTTCCGGGCTTGAACTTTCCACTGATGTCTTTTCAAAAAAGTGCATATCATATATGCCATATTGCACTAGGCAGGAATCTTTCTATAGAGACATTTAGGTTACATTAAATGAAACACGTGTTATGAATACATAACACGTGGATGAATCCAGGCAATTAAACTCATGTCTGTTGACTACAGTAGGGAGATCCACTAATTAAAACTTACATATTTTGGGCTATTTATGAAAGGCAAACTACGGGGGTGATTCACAGAGAGTTAGGCCGGCGTATCGGTAGATACGCCGACCTAACTCAGAATCTACGCCGACGCAAATTTAAGCGTATTCTGGAAACCAGATAGGCTCAGATACGAGCGGCGTAAGTGTCTTACACCGTCGTATCCTAAAGTGTAATTTTCAGGCTGACCGCTAGGTGGCGCTTCCATTGTGGTCTGCCTATAATATGTAAATGAGTAGATACGCCGATTCACGAACGTACACTTGCCCGACGCAGTAAAGATACGCCGTTTACGTAACGCACTTTCAGGCCTAAAGTTATTCCATCAAATAGCTGGAATAGTAATGTTAAGTATGGCCGTCGTTCCCGCGTCGAAATTTGAAAATGTTACGTTGTTTGCGTAAATCGTTCGTGAATAGGGATTTACATCCACTTCGAAAACAATAGGACCGTGCGGCGTACTTTGCCGCAATGCACACTGGGATATGTACACGGACGGCGCATCACGTCAATCACGTCAGGTCACCCTCCATTAACATAAAACACGCCCCCTCAGCCGAATTTGAATTAGGCGCCCTTACGCCCGCGCGATTTACGCTACGCCGTAACTTAGCAGGCAAGTACTTTGTGAATCATGTACCTGCCTCGCTAACTTACGGCGGCGTAGTGTAAACACGATACACTACGCCGCCGCAAAGTTAAGGCGCTCTACTTAAATCTAGCTATACAAGTGCAAAGTGCACTTGAAATTGCACTGAAAGTGCACTTGGAAGTGCAGTCGCTGTAGATCCGAGGGGGACATGCAAGGAAAATAAAAAACAGCATTTTAGCTTGCACATGATTGGATAGTAAAACCTGCAGAGCTTCCCCTCATTTCAGATCGACCCTTCAGATTTACAGCGACTGTACTTCTAAGTGAAAATTCAAGTGCACATTGCACTTGTAGTTTGCATGTGTAGTGCAAAGTGGATTTGCCTTTCGTAAAAAAACAAAAAAAAAACATTGTCTCTTTTCTTAGCTGGCCATAGATGGATCGAAATTTGGCTGGTTCAGCAGAAAATTTTCATCTGTCTATGGGTAGGCTGGTTGTACTGAAGTTGTTTTCTTTTTTCGCCCAATCAATTCTGTTCTGCGCTACCCACTGGCAGAACACATTAGCACTGCAGGAGATATTCCCTACAGCAACACTGACTGTGTATATGGGGAAATCAAGCTATTTTGGTTTGTGATAATGTATGGCCTACCCTTGACTTTAGTAATTTGATTGTCCATTCATTCCCCTGATTATATAACAAGAGAAATGTCGAATTTCCTTTAGTAACAACTGCATTTTGTTTTGTGTCGTAGAGCCTCCCCAAGACCCTTTTTATTGTACTTTGTATTTGTTGGTCTTGCTGATCCTCTCGCTTCAGTATTTTGCCATTGATCCTAAAATGTTTGCAGATAATAACCTCTAAATTTTCTCTGACTTTCCTGATTTGCTTATTTCTTTAACTCAGTGATTTCATAGCAGTGAAGTCAGAAGGTCAGCATCACAGGAATATCAGTAGAAGTAGCTCACATATTTTTCTCATCACTAGTTAACTGAATGAGGAATAACAATATACAGTCTTGTTTATTGACAACTAGTACTATTGCTGGATAAAGGGAAAGTTGCCCATAGCCAGAAATCATTTCAGTTCACCTTACACAAGATCGGCATCAACACACGGGTAAAGATTCATTTGTTTGGTTATATTTCCCCTGTGTAGACGCAGATTTAAACACCACTAGATTTCAGTGGTACATGACACCAGTCTGTAAAAAAAAAATATAAAACATTCAACAATTTTATATTGGTTTTTTTTGGAGGGAGGAATTCCTGCTTTCTCAACCTGTTAAATATTTTAAAGTGGATGTAAACCAGATTTTTTTTTTGCTGTCACAATGTAGAGTAAAATATTTCCTATCATCTGTGCCCAGTCTTGCCACAAAGAGTCAATCCAGCTCTGAGCAATCCTCTTTTATTGTTCAGTGAGATAAAACGGACTTACAGAGAAAAACCTTGGTCCATTCCACCCCCTTGCTGTGAATGACAGGTTATTTACATATCTCATGCACTAGCCTGGAGACGGGCATTATTTTTTAATTCCCACCCCCACTCCTTTTCTGAAGTCATGTGGTTATTTTTCTGGATTTTGACTGGATGTTAGTGATCATAGCAGAATTCAGTGTAAGTAATACATAGGACAAAATGCATGTTGACAAGGGGAGTGTAGAGGAGGGCGGGGAGTCTACTGACATCACGACTCCACCCACCGAGCTCCAGACAACAGACCCACCCACAGAATCTGCAGTTTTTCAGTTTTTATAACAGACAGAGGGGAGACATTTGACAGGTAAGGATACATGCAGGAGGCATCTATATCCTTATAGATCAGCACTATGGCAGTAGTTTAGAAAGGATGAGAGTGGCTTTACATCCACTTTAATGGTGAGAGGCACCACTGATCAATGATTGAAAATTAATGTATTGCACATTGCTTTAAATGTTACTTTTAGTATTTTGCTGGGTGCTAGTCCACTGCATGTGTTTCTCATCTATCAAACCATATGGAAAGCATTGGAGTTCTTCAAGCTGGCAATTTAGTAGACGCTGTGTAAAATATAATTATTCAATGAGTGTTGTGTTTAAGTGCTGTAAACCTAATTTTTTGATATTTGCAATCTGGGAAGTTTACATTCAGGAAAGTTGCAACTTCTGTCAGTTGCTTTTGCTTTATCCTACAACCCCCAACAATGAGGGCTTCTTCTCACTTGTTTGTGTTTTAAAATACTTTTTTAAGTGTTAAAGTAGTTGTAAAGGCTGAAGATTTTTTACCTTCATGCATTCTATGTGCAGCCCCCCCCCCCCCCCCAATACTTACCTGTGCCCCATCATGATCCCGCGATGTGCACATGAGCCTCAGCTCTCTCCCTCATTGGCTGAGACAGCAGTGGGAGCCAATGAGGAGAGAGAGGGGGCGGGCCTTGCCAAAGCTTTCTGTGTAAATGAATACACAAAGCAGCAGCTCGGGAGCGAGCCTGCTTGGGTTCCCCCATAGCAAACTGCTTGCTCTGAGGGCACTTAGCAAGAGGCGAAGGGGCCAGGAGCACCAGTGGGGGACCCAAGAGGAGGATCAAGTCTGCTCTGTGCAAAGCCACTGCACAGAGCAGGTAAGTATAACCTGTTTGTTATTAATTTATTTATTTATCTTTTTAAATTGCCTTTAACCTCCCTGGCGGTATTCCGGAGTGTGGCTCGAGGTTAAATTTCGATACCATTAGCGATAACCCCAAGCCACACTCAGGATTGCATTGCAGGATCCTGGTGCAGGTTACTTACCTTGTCCCCAGGATCCTGCGATGCTCCCCCGCTGTGTCCGGGGGCTGCATCCTCCGCCCAATGCCTCAGTGTGCAGAGCGACGCACGGGGGCAGAGCCCAGCAGCAAATTCAAAAATTGCAAAATTCATATTACATACAGTACACTGTAATCTTACAGATTACATTACTGTATGTAATCATTTCACCTCCCTTTTGTCCCTAATGTTTTGTCCAGTGCCCTGTTTGTAGTTTTATTTTATATATACTGTTCTTTCTGCGTGGAAACTGTAGATTGTCCATAGCAACCAGAAAGTGTCCCTTTATGTCAAAAGTGGTTTGAGACCAGCTAGAAAACAGCGATAGTAAAAAAGAACACTTGCAGAATTGAACGATAGTGAATAGCGGGGAATTAATTTTATTATAATTATTTTATCATTATTTTTTATAATTATAGTTATTTATTATATTATAATTTAGGATTTTGTGTTTCAAACTTTATCATACCCGGGATGTCTACTAGACTCTTGTTTGGACAGATTTAAGTGTGTTATTACAGGCCTAAAATATAAAACGCCAAATTTCTATGCAAAACAATTGTACCGCTTTGAGACACAAAAATCGGAAATATTCATACCGCCAGGGTGGCTACAGCTGCTCTTCAGTCATTTTTTTCAACTTTCCATCTATTAAATCTTCTGCCCTTGCTGTTTTAACTTTGGATGGTAAAACTTTTTTTTACCATCTTTGCCCTCTTCCTGTTTCTTGTCTGATCATTAGCCTAGTCTTCTGACATACACAGCGCGCTCTCTCTCTCTCTCGCGTGAGAGTTTGCCAGGAATGGAGGGGATGAGTCATAAGAGGGTCAATGAAAGCTGTGGAGGTGTGTGTGTGTGTGTGTGTGTGTGTAAATCCAGGAAGTAAACAGGCAGCAGCTTCAGCTGCCTACAGTTAACCACTTAAGACCCGTACCGTTATGCAGGTAAAGAACCTGGCCCCTTTTTGCTATTCGGCACTGCGTCGCTTTAACTGACAATTGCGCGGTCATGCGACGTGGCTCCCAAACAAAATTGACGTAATTTTTTCCCCACAAATAGAGCTTTCTTTTAATGGTATTTTTAAAAAGTTGTAATATTTTTTTCATTTTGCTATAATAAATATCCCCCAAAAATATATATAAAAAAAACTTTTTTTTCCCTCAGTTTAGGCCGATACGTATTCTTCTACATATGTTTGGTAAAAAAAATCGCAATAAGCGTTTATTGATTGGTTTGCGCAAAAGTTATAGCGTTTACAAAATAGGGGATAGTTTAATGGCATTTTTATTAATATTTTATTTTTACTATTACTAGTAATGGCGGCGATTAGCGTTTTTTTTTCGTGATTGCGACATTATAGCGGACACTTTTGACACATTTTTGGGACCATTGTCATTTTCACAGTGAAAAGTGCTATAAAAATGCACTGATTACTGTGAAAATGACAATGGCAGTGAAGGAGTTAACTACTAGGGGGCGCTAAAGGGGTTAAGTGTGTCCTATTGTGTGTTTCTTACTGTAGGGGGGCGTGGCTGGACGTGTGACGTCACTGATCTTCGTTCCCTATGACAGGGAACAGGCCATCAGTGACAAGCCACAGAGAAGAACGGGGAAGGTTTATTTACACTCACCTCTCCCCATTCTCCAGCTCCTGTGACCGATCGCGGGACACCGGCGGCGATCGGGTCTCCAGGCGCGGTCACGGAGCTCAGGACTAAGTCGCGAGCGCGCCGTCGGCGTCGAGTGCGTGACCCACAGCTGGGTTTTTAATGGCGACGTACCTGTACGTGCCTGTGCCCTTCTGCTGATGTATATCGGCGTGAAGGGGTCTTCAAGTGGTTAAAATGACTGCAGCCAGACTTAGTAGATAAGATTTCTGCAGCATATTTGGCAAGTACAGAATCACAGTATATATACAATAATATACAAAGTGGTTGGAGGGAAGTTTCAGAATGGCAAAGATGTTTTTATTACAAATTATTTTAGCAGACTGCGGTTCCTCTTATTACTGGTTAACCACTTAAGCCCCGAGCCTGTTTTTCAGATTCGGCGTTTACAAGACTAAAACATTTTTTTTTGCTAGAAAATTGCTTAAAACCCCCAAACATTATATATATATTTTTTCTAACACCCTAGAGAATAAAATGACGGTCATCGCAATACTTTTTGTCACGCCGTATTTGCGCAGCGGTCTTACAAGCGCACTTTTTTGGGGAAAAAAAATCACTTTTTTGAATTAAAAAATAAGACAACAATAAATTTGGCCCAATTTTTTTATATATTGTGAAAGATAATGTTACGGCGAGTAAAATGATACCCAACACGTCACGCTTTAAAATTGCGCCCGCTCGTGGCATGGCGTCAAACTTTTACCCTTAAAAATCTCGATAGGCTACGTTTAAAAAATTCTATAGGTTGCATTTTTTGAGCTACAGAGTAGGTCTAGGGCTAGAATTATTGCTCTCACTCTAACGATCGCGGCGATACCTCACTTGTGTGGTTTGAACACCGTTTTCATATGCGGGCGCTACTCGCGTATGCGTTCGCTTCTGCCCGCGAGCTCGTCGAGACGGGGCGCTTTAAAAAAAAATGTTTTTTGTTTTCTTATTTATTTTTATTGATTTTATAATTTTTTACACTGAAATAAAAAATAAATAAAAAATGTATCACTTTTATTCCTATTACAAGGAATGTAAACATCCCTTGTAATAGAAAAAAGCATGACAGGTCCTCTTAAATATGAGATCTGGGGTCAAAAAACCTCACATCTCATATTTAGACTTAAATGCAAAAAAAAAAAATGGAAATGTCATTTAAAAAAATTGTCTCTTTAAGACGCTGGGCGGGACTGACGTTTTGACGTCACTTCCGCCCAGCAAAGCTATGAGGACGGGTGGGGGCCATCTTGCCCTCACTCGCGTCCTCACTGAACAGGCAGCAGCACCCGATCGCCTCCGCCACTACCGACGGCTCCGGTAAGCGGCGGGAGGGGGGGCCCTCTCCTGCCACCGATAACGGCGAATTCGCCGCGGAGACCGCCGTTATCGTTTCAACGCCCGCCCACTGAAGAGATGGATATCTCGGTTGTGGCAGCAGCTGCTGCCGTTACCGAGATATTCATCTTTAAAAACAGGACGTATATATACAGTGGGCGGGCGTTAACCGGTTAAAGGGATTGTAAAGGCAGAAGTTTTTTTTATTAATGCATTTATTAAGATAAAAAGCCTTCTGTGTGCAGCAGCCCCCCTGATACTTACCTGAGCCCATCTAGATCCAGCGATGTTGTAGGAGTGTCTAGGTCTTCCCTCCTCTTTTCCGGAGACAGCAGTGTAGCGCCATTGGCTCCTGCTGCTGTCAATCAAAGTCAGTCAGCCAATGAGGAGAGAAAGGGGGTGGGGCCTGGCCACGGCTCCGTGTCTGAATGGATACAAGGAGCTGTGGCTTGGCTTGGGTGCCCCCATAGCAAGCTGCTTGATGTGGAGGCACTCAACAAGAGGGGGAGGGGGCCAGGAGCACCAAAGAGGGACCTGAGAAGAGGAGTATCTGGGCCACTCTGTGCAAAACCACTACACAGAGGAGGTAAGTATACCACGTTTGTAATTTTTAACTTTAAAAAAAAAAAGAGAGACTTTAGTATTTTAGCTTGGTGCATTAAGGCAACCCTATCATCTGTATGTAGGTTGTGGTGCACTGTAGCCACAAGTGTGTTGACAGCTACTCTGTGTGCAGCAGGGTGCCATTTTCAATGAATGACTCTGTGGAGTAAATAGTACAATGCTTGAACTAGCTTTGCCATAACAACGCAGTAAAACATGTTTTTTTTTTTTTTTTGTGCCTTACAACAAAACACAAGTGGTAAGCCAGCCTTATTCAGAAATTCAAAAATTAAAGTCAACTTTTTAATTACATTTACAGAATCGTATAATGTTCCTGTTGTGGGCTATATTTGGTGTGACATGTTGGTAATGGACCTCTAAGAGGTTTGAAACTTGCACTTTGCACGCAAGCTCCCAGGTTGTGACTTGCCACTGATGTGCTTATAATCAAATGAAAGTTACCTGCATGTAGAGAAACAAGGTCTTGCTCTATAGGGCTGAAACAAATCAATGATGTTTTTAGTCTGTATCCTCTATGAAATGATGTGGATATGAAATGTGGCTTCCCTGTTATTTGTCATTGTTCTTTCCTTGTTTCTGATAGGGTCATGAGATGACAAGCATCGGTCTACTGCTCGGTGTGTCAGCCGCAAAGCTCGGCACAATGGACATTTCCATCACACGGCTCTTAAGCATCCATATCCCAGCTCTATTACCTCCTACCTCTACAGAGCTGGATGTGCCCCATAACGTGCAGGTGGCAGCTGTGATTGGCATTGGACTGGTTTACCAGGGAACTGCGCACAGACACATTGCAGAAGTTTTGCTTGCTGAAATAGGTAAACCATGGCTAAAACGCATGGCATTAATACTTACTGGAAAGCTGCAGAGATATTTATACGGCATGCTGTAAATAAATCTCTAGTAATTAAAAAAATGTGGAAAAATGTGAAAAACAGCTTAATGAAAATGATATAATTGGTAAAGTTACTTGACATGTGATTCTATATAGCTATTAAATCGCAAAGTTCTTAGTTCATACACTCACCATTAGAGGGCACAGCTGTTCTGGTTTATTCTTTTCCAAGGGCAACAAAAAAGGTGTGAGCAGAAAATATATCCCTTCCAAGTCCAGGCATCCCAGGCTTGTCTCCCTGTAGCCACAGACAGGAATTCACTCTGTATTCTTAGTCACTAAGCTGGCACAACATAAACTTTGTCCTGCATATTAAATATGCATGCTCTGCTTACTAATGTTACATAGTAGTTGTGCTTTAGCATGGCCATAAACAGTTTTTAAATCCTGGAGATAATGACGAGTTCCCCTGTGGTCAGAGAGATTGGCTATGATAAATCTTTCCAACTGGTTTGAAAATATTCCTTCCAGCAGGCCCAAACCTTCTCCCTTCAATGGTAATGAGCGCAGGAGCAAAATACTAGGCATATGTCACTATTAACATAGGTTGAAGATTGTTGGATGCAATATATTGTCAAAAGTATCGGGACACCTTTCTTTACACGCACATGAACTTTAATGGCATCCCTGTCTTAGTCCGTAGGGTTCAATATGGAGTTGGCCTTCCCTTTGCAGATATAACAACTTCAACTCTTTTGGGATGGCTGTCCACAAGGTTTAGGAGGCCTGGCTTGCAGTCTCCGCTCTAATTCATCCCGAAGATAATTTATCAGGTTGAGGTCAGGACTTTGTGCAGGCCAGTTAAGTTCCTCCACCCCAAACATGCTCATCCATGTCTTTATGGACCTTGCTTTGTGCACTGGTGCACAGTCATGTTGGAACAGGAAGGGGCCATCCCCAAACTGTTCCCACAAAGCTGGGAGCATGAAATTGTCCAAAATATCTTGGTATGCTGGTGCCCTAGGAGTTCCCTTCACTGGAACTAAGAGGCCAAGCCCAACCCCTGAAAAACAACCCCCACACCATAATTCCCCACCATCAAATGATTTTGACCAGTGCACAAAACAAGATCCATAAAGACATGGATGAGCGAGTTTGGGGTGGAGGAACTTGAATGGCCTGCACAGAGTCCTGACCCCAACCGATAGAACACCTTTTGGGATGAATTAGAGCGGAGACTGCGAGCCAGGCCTTGTCCAACTTCAGTGCCTGACCTTCTTCTAAATGCACTTCTGAAAGAATGGTCAAACATTCCTATTCACACTCTAAACCTTGTAGACAGCGTTACCCAAAAGAGTTGAAGCTGTTATAGCTCCAAAGAGAGGGTCAACACAATATTGAACCCTACGGACTAAGACTGGGATGCCATTAAAGTATAACTAAAGTCAACAGTTTTTGCAGAGGAACTAGAACGCTTGTCAGTTATTATTGCCGTCTGTGTCCCAGTTAGGGAGATTCACCCTCTTGATTTGTCATGTTTACTATTATCATTGAAAGTGAAAGTAAAAAAATCACAAATTATGCGTTGTCCCCAGAAAAGTAATAGAGGGGACATCTTTCAATGGGGACACTAGTTCTGGTGACCTGGGGGTCCCCAACGAATTCACTTACCGTATATACTCGAGTATAAGCAGAGTTTTTCACTAATTTTTTTTGTGCTGAAAATGCCCCCCTCGGCTTATACTCGAGTCACCTTTGCTGACCCAGTACCGGCCGGCCATAGGTCCCCTGGACCCCATGACACACATGTAGCCCCACTATTCCTCTTCAAGTGTGCACAGTTTGTTGTCCGGGGGGACCTACGGCCGGGGAGCACCGATTTTTCAAAGCCGGGCACCCCTTCCATAGACTCCCATGTTAAACTGTCATTTCTCTGGTGACTTTGGGGACCCGGTACCGGCCGGTCGTAGGTCCCCTGGACCCGGAACTTGGCACACATGTAGCCCCATTTCTCCTCTACAAGTGGGCAATGTTTGCTGTCTAGGGGACCTACGGCTGGGGAGCACCGATTTTTTTCAAAGCCGGGCACCCCTTCTATAGACTCCCATGTTAAACGCCAGTCTAGTCATGGGCACAGTGAGGCATGGGCACAGTGAGGCATGCACATGGACACAGTTAGGCACAGTGAGGGATGCAGATGGACACCCTAGGCTTATACCCGAGTCAATAAGTTTTCCCATTTTTTTTGTGGTAAAATTTGGTGCCTTGGCTTATATTTGGGTTGGCTTATACTCGAGTATATACGATAATTTGCAGGGATTTCCTCTTATTTCCTGTTTGGCTATGGGACAGGAAGTGAAAGGAAATCTCCCCAATGGGACACAGATGGAGAAAAAAATATCTGACAGGTTATAACCCGCCCCTTGCTCTATCCAAAATGAAAAAATAAAATAAAGTTTTGCCTATAGTTCTACTTTAAAGTTCTGGTGCGTGTAAAGGCAGGTGACAATATAGTGTATCTTTTTGTCAGTGATGGACATGAAACAAAACACACTTGCTGGATGTTGTATTTTTGCAGTGGAAGATCCATCCATTCATTCATTCTATTCATCTTTTGTATTGATTCATTTTTCTTTTGTATATCATTCATACTTAGAGAGATGGTTAAAAGACTTCAACAAACTACTTTTTTTTACTACTGCATCTTACTTACTCGTGTTAAATGGATGATTGAAAAGTTTCTTTAAGAGACAGATATGTTGAGTGTACATAAGAAAACATTTTCTACTCTCACTGGGTAAAATGACTGTACCACCAAGTTTTTGAAACCGATTTTGGGTTTGGGAACTTAGATTTTTACCCAAGTTTAATATGCACTTGAACTACAGTTAACAGTATGGGGTAAACCTGCTAACTATGTATTTTTTTATTTTTAGGTCGTCCCCCAGGGCCTGAAATGGAGTACTGCACAGACAGAGAATCCTATTCCCTAGCAGCAGGCTTCGCTTTGGGCATGGTGTGCCTGGGGGTAAGAACAGTCAGATTTTAAGTCCTTTATTGACCAATAAATCCCTTATGTTGTTGATATTTTCTAAACAGTTATATTGTTGTTTGGTTGTACATTTTAATCAAGTGTTGTTGCCTTGTTCCAGCACGGAAGTAATTTGATTGGCATGTCTGACCTGAATGTTCCAGAGCAGCTATACCAGTACATGGTTGGTGGACACAAACGGTCACATGTTGGTGTCAACAGAGAAAAGCACAAATCTCCTAGTTATCAGATTAAGGTATATTAAACATGTTTACTTTAAAAGCAAAGTGTGTGTTGTGTAAATTTAGATTCCAAATTTTTATGTGAATCTTTTTTATTTTATTTATTAAGTTTATTAAAAAAACAATTACACACAGCAGTGGAACATCGTCTCTGAGCAGTAGGTACAATAAATCAATCTTTTCCCCCATCCAAAGAAATAAGGGTGCCGCTTCAGGCTTTAGTAGGTCCTTGGGAGTGCAGGCAGGGAAAGAGCTGGTCTCCGCTCCATAGAAGTCAATGAGGAAGGAAAAAAAGTCCCAGGAGCTTCACATCACACAAAACCCTCATGTAAAGAGTGAAAGCAGCCTCGGCCTAGATTCTGTCTAGGCCACACCCCTGACATGTTTCGCCCCACCCACGAAGGTTAGTTTTGGAAAAGCCCTGTGGGGAGGAAGGGAAAGTTTGTGCCCCTCCCCCTTCCTGAACGATACTAGGCCACATGCCCAGGGCATGGGGAGTACGGCGACGAGGCAAATCACCTTGTCTCCATGTTGGTGAAGACAAGGGCTTTGTCCCACAACCCTAGCCCATTGATTGTTGGTGGTGACTTATCAGAATCTGGAAGCCCCCTGCACAAAAAAAGAAAATGTCCCCTGAAGCACATCCATTTGCAAACATGCAATTGGTGGGTGCGTGGGGTGCCATTAAGAATTAACAGCACCCATGTGTAACTGTAAAAGGCAATGCATTTTTGTGTGGTGCAAGAAAAAGTGCAATTTCCTACTTTTTACCACACTGAACCTCGTGTGAAAAAGCCCTAAAATGTAGTTTGTAAGGCAGAGTTTAGTGGTCAGTAGGTTGTAAATCCCCAATACTAGCACAACCACCCCCTCCCCAAAAAATACCCCTCCTAGCACAAATACCCCCTACTAGCCACAACCCCCCCCCCCTTCCTAAATCCCCCCTGTGTATAATCCAACTATGAAAGGGTTGCAGTGTTAAGTTCCATGTACAGAGAGGAGGGAGAGCACATCCTGTTCTTCCTTCTGGCTCTCTCCCCCTCTATGCTGTTATCTGTATTCTGCTAGCCAAAGTGAAAGCTGCCCGACCTTCCCTTAGCAACAGATGATGTTATCAGTTGGTAGGACCCAGGCGGGTAGCTTACACAGCTTTCACATTTGTCGGCAAAATACAGATAACAGCATAGAGGGGAGAGAGCCAGGAGGCTCCCTCCCTCTTCTCTGTACATGGAACTCAACACTGTAACCCTTTTGTTGTTGGATTGTACAGGGCTGTATGTCATTTTTCATTGGCACCCTGGTTGAAAAACTGTGTTGGATCATTGCTCTGTTTGGACAGCAAGCTGTCCTAAGGCAAACATTGCTGATTTAAGTGTAGTCAAAAAAAGAATATGTGCGGCTTGGTTAAACAGTGTCCGTAATTTTTTCATATTTTTTTCTTAGGAAGGAGACACTATTAATGTGGATGTTACATGCCCT
This sequence comes from Rana temporaria, assembly GCF_905171775.1. Lineage (NCBI taxonomy): Eukaryota > Metazoa > Chordata > Amphibia > Anura > Ranidae > Rana > Rana temporaria. The sequence goes on from NC_053492.1 coordinate 386,154,074, forward strand.
GGAGCTACTCTGGCGTTAGCTATGATCTACTTGAAAACCAACAACAGGTAATGTAGAGCAGTGCAATGACATTTGTTTAGAATAGTACAGAATGTTTTTACAGAAAGCAATATTGGGTCTAAGCAATCCTGTATGACAGCATATTGTGCCAGAAAAATCTTAAACTGGTTAGAGAGCTGTGGAAATCATTACACACGTGGGCTGTGGCTACATTCATTGCAACAGCCCAACAGCTGCAGAGAGAGCAAATATGTCACCAAAGAGATCAGTGGCCTGTAATGTGATCTCAGATACTACAGGTGACAATAGACAGACTTTAATGAAGGGTTAATGTGCATGTATGTTCCTATAAACTGCTTCTAAACACCGGTCAGGAGTCTGAACTAGATCACAGCTTTTCTTCCCTTCATATATGTTCTAATGATTTGTTTGGCCAGAACATGGTATAGAAAAAGTTAGTACTATTTACTGAACAAATAATTATAGCACACTGCATACAAGGTAATAGCTTAGCAAAGAAAAGGTATTACAACCCATGGGTGAAGGATGCTGCACACCCCTGATAATACTTGAAGAAAAGGAAATTTACCCCTAGGGGCTTTGTGTTGCAGCACGGTATAAATAATGTACAAGTAGGTAAAAAAGTATAAATTTATTGATAGGGTATCAAAAAAGAGCCCCTAGACAAAAAAGAGGAACTCAGGATATGAGCTTTAATAAAATCAATCCATAAACAGAAAGGCAAAGAAATACATCACAACATGGTAACAATGATAATTCAAATTTGAACAGTACTATATGCATATAAGCACTATGTGCGAAAAAAGCCCCTACGCGTTTCGACCTTCGTAGTAGCGGTCTTCTTCAGGGAGCCAATGTTTTTACGCAGACATAGGTTCTATGAAGAAAATATATGCAGATAAATCAAAAAGTAAACAACAAACATAATCATGAAGAGGACCTGTCCACCCCAACATAAGGATAAAGGTGGGGGTGCATGGTCTCCTCCCATAACAATATAATAAAATAAAACAAACAATGATGTACAAAAATCGAAATGCCACTCACCAAGACACATATTGAAAAACAGACCGGGATCGGGCACCGAGTCACACCATCGAGAGCAAGGCTGGGTAGATGGGAGGGCAGACCTCTCGTAGGCCCAATAGTGATTTGGCCTCTTGGTTTCTGCCCTGGAGTAATTTTTCCATCTGACCCCGGGGCCTGTTCCTATTTTCCCCTGTCTGCCTTCCCATCTACCCAGCCTTGCTCTCGATGGTGTGACTCGGTGCCCGATCCCGGTCTGTTTTTCGATATGTGTCTTGGTGAGTGGCATTTCGATTTTTGTACATCATTGTTTTATTTTATTATATTGTTATGGGAGGAGACCATGCACCCCCACCTTTATCCTTATGTTGGGGTGGACAGGTCCTCTTCATGATTATGTTTGTTGTTTACTTTTTGATTTATCTGCATATATTTTCTTCATAGAACCTATGTCTGCGTAAAAACATTGGCTCCCTGAAGAAGACCGCTACTACGAAGGTCGAAACGCGTAGGGGCTTTTTTCGCACATGGTGCTTATATGCATATAGTACTGTTCAAATTTGAATTATCATTGTTACCATGTTGTGATGTATTTCTTTGCCTTTCTGTTTGTGGATTGATTTTTTTTAAAGCTCATATCCTGAGTTCCCCTTTTTTGTCTAGGGGCTCTTTTTTGATACCCTATCAATACATTTATACTTTTTTACCTACTTGTACATTATTTATACCGTGCTGCAACACAAAGCCCCTAGGGGTAAATTTCCTTTTCCACAAGGTAATGGCTTTTCCAATTTTCTCTACAATTGAGAGGTCTGTGGATCTCCACAGGCATTTTTGGGCAGACACATGCCATTTGTGTTAGTAGCCTTAGCATTTATGTTTTTAAGATATTGATATCTGTGTTTTTATGAATGTCTAACCACTTTCTTCAATCTGTTGCTGGCTTCAGACTGGTTGAGCATTGGCATATGTTACCACCCCTTGTAGCATACTTTTCTGTCTTTCATTGCTGGGATAAGGGTGATGATACTCACCCTTTTGGGCCATATTTAGGGGCACTAAGGGAGCATGCATTTTGTCTTTGTTTTGTGCATGCTGAAAGTATCTAAAAATAAAACATTAGACAACGTAGTCCGGGCATGTCCAAAGTCTGGCCGTTGGGCCATTTGCGGCCCGTGTTCCGGTTTAATACGGCCCCACTGGTAATTTGTGTTTATATATATATATATATAATCTCTTTTGTGGCCCCCAGCGAATCCCAGAGCGCCGCTCAGGACTAAGGGTGAGCTTGGGCATGTTCACAACTATACGTGCCCAAACTCGCTGGAAAGCTGACAGCGTGCAGCGCTAATCAGACATTTCCTGGTCCGCAGCTGCAGAGAACGGAAAATGTCTCAGTGCCTGTGATTGCCGCTGGACGCTATCGGCTTCTCTGCGGGCTCGGGCATGTGGAGTTGTGAATATGCTGAGCTCATCCTTAAGACGATCGGATTTTCAGACAGGAATTGTGTGATGACAGGCTGTTGTCGGAAAATCCGGCCGTTTGTATGCTCCATCAGACAGTTGTCGGATTTTCCGCCAACAAATGTTGGATAGCATGCTTTAAAATTTTCCAACAACAAATGTGTGTTGTCGGATTATACGTTCATGTGTACAGAAGTTCATCAGACAAAAATCCAAAGTACAAACACGCATGCTCAGAAGCAATGCTCACCATAACACAACATTAGCAGAAGTTGCCCAAAGGGTGGCGCTAATGAGCTGAAAATCCACGTTGTTTTGTGTTTGTTAGCCGACAATTCTTTGCCGTTTGTATGCAAGACAAGTGCACAGCCAACAGCCTTCGGAAAAAAGTCCTACACTTTGTCCGCAAAAAATCCGATCGTGTGTATGAGGCTTAAGAGCCCTTTCACACGGGGCGGATCAGTAATGATCCACCTCCCGTGTGTCCGTAAGCTCAGCGGGGATCGCTCCGTATATCCCCGCTGAGCCGGCGGCTGACAGGGCGGTCCCTGCACACTGTGCAGGGACCGCCCTGTCTTTTCTGCGCTCTCCCTGTCTTTTCTCCGCTATCCCCTATGGGGGGATCGGATGAACACGGACCGTGTGTCCGTGTTCATCCGATCCGCAGACGGAAGAGAAAATAGGATTTTCTCCCGTCCGCAAAATCGGATCTTTGCGGAGGCGGGTGATTACGGGTGTCAGCGGATGTTTATCCGCTGACACCCGCAATCACATAGGGACCAATGTATGTCCCTTTTTCATCCCCAAACGGATGGATGAAAAAGCGGACATATGGTCCGCACGTCTGAAAGGGGCCTTAGACTCTTCACCACACAGAGCATTGTGCAGGCAAGTTTTTATTTTATTTAGATGAATACTTTGAGATGAATATGTTTCTGTTCATATTTTTTTTAACTTAAAATTTGACAGACAACCTTTATTACCAATAATATGTAATGTACTTTACATTGTTCCTGACATATATTTCAACTTCCTGGATTTTTTATTTTTTTTTCATCTGGCCTTCAGATATGAAAGGCAGAGTGATTTAACACCTGTTTAGATTTGTCATCCATGTGTCAAAAAGTATGAAAAGTATGCCGTTTGCAATAAACTTTGCATAAAATAGTTAATTTGCATTTAATTTTAATGGTTCGAAGAATGTCAGGCAAAATGGTCGGCCCTCACACATGTTCACTTCATCAGATCAAAAAGTTTGGACACCCCTGACCGTAGTCAATACAGTAAAAGCCTACAGGATTTTGATTTGGGAAAGTCGTTCTATGCATGACCCTTACTATTCTATATATTCTATGCGTGAGAATTTTTTGGCAAACCTAAAATGTTACCTTTTTCTTGATGATTTTATGTTTTTTTTTTTTTTATATATAGGTCAGTAGCGGATTGGCTGCGGGCCCCAGACACCATGTATTTACTTGACTTTGTAAAACCAGAATTCCTTTTACTGCGGGTATGAAGACTTAACTTCTACTTTTATGACAATTCTACTGAAAACTGTTTTGCAATTACAGATTAACCAACCATTTTATGACGCCATGTACACTTTAAAGTAGAACAATATTATTTCCGTTTTGGATATCATAAGGAAAAGTTATAACCCCTGTAATTTTTTTTTTTTTTTGCTATCTGTGTCCCATAATGAGGTTTACCTTCACTTCGTGTCCCAAAACCTAAACAGGAAGTACGTGGAAATCCCTGCAAATTACAGGAATGTCTTTCGGCCCCCTAGGTCACCAGAGCTAGTGTCTATATTGCAAGATTTCCCTTCTAATTACTGTTTTGGGGACAACCTAAAATTTGGGATTTTCTTTTAGTTTAAATTTTAATGATAATGGTGAACAGGACAATAGAAAGAGTGAGTCTGCCTAACAGGGGCAGAGGTAGCAATGAAAATCTGACAGGTATTCTATCCATTGCAAAGTTTTTTTTTTCCTTGGTAGTTATACTTTAAGTGAAAGTCCCTCTGTAGATTTGAATTGGTTTGCGTGAATTCTTTAGGTCCATTGGTAATGGTGTATGAAACTTTTTTGAATTTTTTTTTTTTTTCAGACTCTTGCTAGATGCCTTATTTTGTGGGATGACATATTACCCAGTGTGCAGTGGGTGAACACCAATGTACCACAAGTAAGCATGGGTGAAATTTGATGTGATTATTTTATGGCTGATATTTACATACTAGTATGTTTTTTTTTGTTTAAAATAAAAGATTAAATTGTATCTGAAGCTAAAACTGTATTTTTTTGATGTTTTAGATAAAGTGCTAAATCTTAAAACTTCTGCCAGAAATGTTCATTTTGTCTGTGTCCTGTTCCACACCTGTAGGTGCTGGCATGATTTATAAATTGAACCCCACCAAAATACATGGTAACAAACATGCAATTGGTGGATACGTGGGGTGCCATTAAGAATCAATGTCACTGCAAAAGATGTAGTCTATGGCCAGCTTAAAGGGCTACTAAAGGAAAAAAATGTTTTTCTTTAAAATAACAAACATCTTATACTTACCTCCACTGTGCAGTCCGTTTTGCACAGAGTGGCCCCGATTCACGTCTTCTGGGGTCCCTTGGTGGCTGGTCCTCCCCGCAAGAACTCACCAAATTTATGCGAGAGAGCTCGCATGGTGATGAGTCCTTGCGGGCGCGCTCCCGTGATACAGCGAGCAGCCATAGCCGCTCACTGTATCACTCAGCCCCACCCCTCGGCGCACTGCATCACTGAATGTGATTGACAGCAGCGCCAGCCAATGGCTGCGCTTCTCTCAATCCATCCGCTCTAGCCAATCAGTGGCCAGGCTGAGCTGCGAAGTGGATCTCGGGACCGAGCGCGGGACTTTCGACGGGTCAGGTAAGTAAAACGGGGACTGGGGGGATGGGGGGGGGGGGGCGGCAGCATCATTAGATGGTTGTTCATCTTAATGCATAGATTGCATTAAGGTGAAACATTTTTTTCCTTTACAACTCCTTTAACAGTCGCCATTAACCACTTCAGCCCCGGAAGAATTGACCCCCTTCCTGACCAGGCCATTTTTTGCGATACGGCACTGCACTGCTTTAACTGACAATTGTGCGGTTGTGCGACGTCATTTTTTTTTCCCCACAATCAGAGCTTTTTTTTTTGGTGCTATTTGATCACCTCTGCATTTTTTATTTTTTGCGTTGTAAACAAAAGAAGAGCGACAATTCTGAAAAAAACAACATTTTTTACTATAATAAATATCCCATTTAAAAAAAAAAATCTTCATCAGTTTAGGCCAATATGTATTCTTTTACATATTTTTGGTAAAAAAAATGCAATAATCATATATTGAGTGGTTTGCACGAAAGTTATAGCTTCTACAAAATAGGGGATCTATTTATGGCATTTTATATATATATATATATATATATATATATATATATATATATATATATATATATATATATATATATATTTTTTTACTAGTAATGGCAGCAATCAGCTATTTTTATCCGGACTGCAACATTACGGTGGACAGATCAGACACTTTTTTGGGACAATTGACATTTATACAATGATCAGAGCTAAAAAATAGCCACTAATTACTGTATAAATGTCACTGGCAGGGAAGAGGTTAACACTAGGGGCGATCAAGGGGTTAAATGTGTATTCCCTAGGTGTTTTCTAACTGTGAGGGGTTTGGACTGACTGGGGGAGGAGACATATCGTCGTTCCTACTTAGTAGGAATAGACGATCTGTTTCTTCTCCCCTGACAGGACAGGGATTTGTGTGTTTACACACACAAATCCCATTCCTGCTCTCGTGCCCACAATCGCGGGTGGACAGCATGGATCGCGCATAGGGCCCCCGCCATGCGGCAGTGTGCACGACTGCTATGGCTTTTAAAGGAGCCGCAGTATATGAACGCCGATTCGCACAGCAAAGCCATTCTGCCGCCGTGTATATACAGAAACCGTCCGGAAGCGGTTAATAAATTTATCTTGCGAATATCTTGTGTTGCCAAATAGGGATCATGTTTCATGGCTGCTGATATATAATAACAAATAGGTTTCCTTCTATGTAATTCATCTTTCATCACCAAATATATATTCCAGTGTGGTGCTTTTGACAATTTTGCTTCATTAAAATAGATATTATAAATTTAAAAAATTTCCTTTAAAGATTTAACTATATTTATGAAATGGATTATCTTGTTTTTCAGATAATCACAGGAAACAGCGCTTCATTACATACTGGAGAGCAACCTGCTTCAGAAGATTTAAACATGGAGACTCTGGCGTATGTTTCTTTAACGGTTTATTATTTTATGTATTTTATCTGTGGATTATAGAGAGAGGTCTGATAGATAACATGACAAGGAGCAGGAAATGTCCATCCATTGCCTTTATCTCGGCACCCAAAATTGTAAATTTCTTCCACCTAGACCCAACCCCCGTGTGTGTGTGTGTGTGTGTGTGTGTGTGTGTGCCATTGACCTGTCAGTGGGGGATATATTAAGTAGCAAGTAAACATGTTGTTAATGAAGTTGATGTATTGAAAGGGGAAAAATAGGCATTTCAGTTTGTTGTATGTGGGACTGCGTAGCTGCAGACCGATCAATGGCCAAGTGAGCTTCAGAACTGGACGATGGAGCAATGGATAAAAACGTGGTCTGGTATAATAGATTTAAGAGTGCTTTGAGGCACACATCAAACTATTTTGGGTAGTGACTTGGCTTCCAAATTCTCCAGATCTCAATCCAAACAAGCATCTGTGCGATGTGCTAGAAAAACAACTCCAATCTATGGAGGGCCCCACCTTGCAACTTACAAAACTTAAAGGATCTGCTACTGATAGCTTGTTGCCAGATACCACAGCACTCCTTCAGAGGTCTAATTTAGTCCATGCCTCAACAGGTCAGGGCTGTTTTGGTGGCAAAAGGGGGAACAATTCAATATTAGGTGGGTGGTCTTAAAGTTATGGCTCGGTGTATATCTCCTTGACACTGTTTTACTGCCAACACTTTGTAAACTCAGGATGATTTTTTTGCTGAAGCTAAATTGTATGTTCAGCCAATTTTTTTTTTTAAAAGAATGGGGTAGGATTAGAACATTTGTTAAATTTTTATTTTTATCTAGGCCTCCATTACAGAGATTTCATCTTTCCGTTAGAGATTTCAATAGTTTATGTTCCATGACAGCAGGTTTACCAGACAAGCGGTAAATCGGGAACCACCAAGACAGCAATAAAAGTCTGAAAGAGGGTTCTAGCATTCCTATTTTGCTTACAAAAATACACTTGCTTTATCTTTGGTTAAACTACTGTCAAAAGGATGTCTCTAATTTCATTGGCTGCTTGCTTGAAAACCAGCAAGTGTCCCACCATTCTGCTGTCCCAGGTTTTTGATGTGTATGTTCTTTTATCATTTTCTAGTCAAGCCCATGTGTACATAATAGCTGGAGCTTGCCTGGCCTTGGGGTTTAGATTCGCAGGATCTACAAACTTGGATGCTTTCAACTGCCTGGTAAGATCTTCTTTTACAATATTCACAATATGTTTACGTCATCACTTTATGAGCTTACTTAATGTATTTCTTATTACAGTGTAAATTTGCAAAAGACTTTGAATGCTTATCTGGTCAAGCAGCAAGTACAGTAAGTCACTTTTATTTCTCAGAAATGTTAGGAGATATACAGGCATTGTTATGTAATGTGTGTGTGTGTGTATGTATATATATATATAGAGATAGATATATATATATATATATATATATATATATATATATATATATATATATATATATATATTTATATTAGACATGTGCACACTGAAATATTTTGTTTCGTAATTTCGTTCGAAAAATAAATGTATTTAGTTGCTCCCGAAATTTGTTTTTATTTATTTTGTTTTTCGTTAAAAAAAATGCATTCGTCCGAAAATTCAAATTAAGGTCAAATCTGTAATTGAAGGCTTATGGTGTCTGTCGAATGTTCTAAGAAAAAAAACAAAGAAGATTCGAAAGAATCTTTAAAAAAAAAAAAATGACTCCTTATGTCTCTCTATGTCGAATCTTTTCTCTCTATGTCGAATCTTTTCTCTCTATGTCGAATCTTTTCTCTCTATGTCGAATCTTTATGTAGAATAATATTGGACTAATAGAGTTAAGGTTAGGCACAAAATAAAGCATTTGTTTATGTCGGATTTTTCGGTTTTCGTTTTCTGTGCTTTCGTTTTCGTTTGTTAAAACGATAACGAAAATCACTGAAATTCGGACGAAAATGCATTCGGACGAAAACGAATGCACATGTCTAAAATATATATATATATATATATATATACATACATACATATACATATATATATATATATAGGGATATATATAGGGTTATATATGTGGTTATATATAGGGATATATATGTGGGTTATATGGAGTACCTTCAGGTGATGGACACTGGCAATCTCAAACAGGAAGTGCCCCTCCCTATATAACCCCCTCCCATAGGAGGAGTACCTCAGTTTTGTAGCAAGCAGTATGCCTCCCAAAATGTTTCCCATAAGAGGGGTGGGAGCTCTGTGTCCCGTGATGTACTCCAAGAAAAGGATTTTACAGGTAAGCTGTATTAAAAATCCCTTTTTCTTTCTCGTACATCACGGGACACAGAGCGGCATATTCATTACTATGTGGGATGTCCCAAAGCAATGCTTTACTGAGGGGAGGGAGAAATCTTCCCAAGACACAAGGATTTAATTCAGAGATACTCTCAAATAATAATAAATCCAACTTAGTCGAGAAAAATTAAACTTAAATTTAAATTTTAACTCAAGGGTGCCCCCGATTCTGAGGGTCTTAAATCGCAGCTGCCCAAAGGCTGTATCTGTATCTGTATTCCTTCTTACGTCCACCTGGTAAAATTTTGTAAATGTGTGGACTGAAGACCAGGTTGCCGCCTTGCATACTTGAGCCATAGAGATCTGATGGTGTGCTGCCCAGGAGGCGCCCATGGCCCTGGTAGAATGAGCCTTTACTGCCAAAGGAGGAGGCAACCTCTTCAAGCCGTAGGCCTGAGTAATTAACTGTTTAATCCACCTCGAGATGGTGGATTTTGCAGCTGCCTGCCCTTTCTTGGGCCCATCCGGTAGAATGAACAACACATCTGTTTTCCGAATCTTCTCTGTAGTTTTAAGATAGGCCTTCATGGCCCTGACAATATCCAAGGTATGCAGCAACCCTTCCTTTCTGGAAGTGGGCTTCGGAAAAAAGGATGGTAATACCAAGTCCTGATTCAGGTGAAAACTGGATATAACCTTTGGTAAAAAGGAAGGATGAGGACGGAGAACCACCCTGTACTTATGCAGAATAAGATATGGCTCCTTACAAGATAAGGCTGCCAATTCTGACACTCTTCTGGCGGAAACTATGGCGACCAGAAATACCAACTTCCTTGTTAGTAACACCAAAGGAACTTCAGCCAACGGCTCAAAAGGTTGTTTCTGTAGAGTTGACAGAACAAGATTCAAGTCCCACGGACAAAGTGGCGACTTCACCGGAGGATTAATACGTAACACCCCCTGAATGAAGGTCTTAACCAGCGAGTGGGTGGCCAGCGGCCTCTGAAACCACACTGACAAAGCTGAAATCTGTCCTTTGATTGTGCTTAATGCCAGGCCTTTATCCACTCCTAGCTGGAGAAAACTTAACACTCGATCAATGGTATACTTGCGGGAAAGCCATTTCTTGGACTCACACCAGCCTACGTAGGCCTTCCAGACCCTGTAATAAATCACCCTGGAAACCGGCTTTCTAGGCCTGATCAGGGTAGAGATTACCTGCTTAGACAGCCCTCTACCCCTGAGAATCAGGGATTCAGCCGCCAGGCCGTCAAATTTAGATGCCGTAATGCAGGGTGGAGGATCGGGCCTTGCGAGAGTAGGTCTGGCCGTAGAGGAAGCGTCCAAGGATCTCCCACTGACATCTTTAGGATTAGTGAGTACCATGCCCTTCTGGGCCATGCTGGAGCTACCAGGATGACTGGTTTGTGCTCCACCCTGATCCTGCGTAACAGGCGGGGTAGCAACTGTAGCGGGGGAAAGGCATAAAGAAGTTTGAACTGATGCTAAGGGCAAACCAACGCATCGGCTCCGCAGGCCATAGGGTCCCGTGTCCGGGACATGAACCTGTCTAGCTTCTTGTTGAATCTCGATGCCATGATATCCACGTCCGGCATTCCCCACCTCTGGCAGATTATCTGAAAAATTTGCGGATGCAGAGACCATTCCCCTGGCGACAGAGTCTGACGACTCAAGAAGTCTGCCTGCAGGTTGTCCACCCCGGGAATGAATATTGCCGATATGCAGGGCACATGAGCTTCTGCCCACTGGAAAATCAAGCTCACCTCTCTCTGAGCTGCCTGACTCTTGGTTCCCCCTTGGTGGTTTATATATGCCACAGCTGTGGCATTGTCCGATTGTATCCTCTCCGGGAACCCCTGCAATTTGGCTGTCCAAGCCTCGAGGGCTCGCCGAGCAGCTCTGAGCTCCAAGATATTGATGGGTAACTGCCTCTCCGCCTGTGCCCAAGTACCTTGGCGAGTGCAACCATCCAAGATCGCTCCCCAGCCCCTCAGGCTGGCATCTGTGGTCACTATCTTCCAGGCCACGGGGCTGAAAGATTTTCCCTTCAGTAGATTCTGAGGATTTAACCACCAGCACAGACTTTGCCGGACTCTTGATGAGAGTGGCAAAGGAAATTCCAAGGCCTGTGGCCTCTTGCTCCATGCTGACAGAATGGCTGCCTGTAGGATACGAGTGTGGCTTTGAGCGTAAGGTACCGCCTCGAACGTGGCCACTAGCTTGCCTAGTAGTCGCATACATAGGCGAATAGTTGGTTCTTTTTTGCTTAGAACCAGATGGATCAAGTCTTTGATGGCCTCGACCTTTACTAGAGGCAGGAACACTCTTTGCTGTTCTGTGTCTAACGTCATGCCGAGGTATTCCAACCCTCTTGTGGGTTGGAATGCTGATTTTTCTCGGTTTAGGATCCAACCGAACCTCTCGAGGTACTGAACCGTGAGGGCCACTGCTCGTTCCAGGCAAGGAGACAAGTGATCTATGACTAGGAGGTCGTCCAGGTAGGCTAGGACCGTGACCCCTTGGACCCTTAGGTTGGCTAGGATCGGAGCTAGGACCTTTGTGAATACCCGGGGGGCCGTAGCCAGCCCGAAAGGGAGTGCCACAAATTGGAAATGACGCTGGGCCACTGTAAAGCGGAGAAATCTTTGATGTGGCTGAAAAATTGGCACATGAAGGTAAGCATCCTTTATGTCTATGGACGCCAGAAAGTCGTCCTTCTGGAGTGCGGCGGCTGCTGACCGAACAGATTCCATCTGGAAAGAACGAACCCTTAGGTAAACGTTTAAACCCTTTAGGTCCAAAAATTGGCCTGACATCGCCATTGGGCTTTGGAACGGTAAACAGATTGGAGTAGAACCCTAGCCCTTGCTCTTGGGCTGGTACTTCTACTATCACGCCCTGGCAAAGCAGATGATCCAACGCCGCCAGTAAAGAGTCCTCTTTTGTTGGATCGCTCGGTACCCTTGACTCCTGATAATGAGGTGGAGGAAACTTTAGCAACTCTAATCTGTAGCCTGTGGCCACGGAAGACCGGACCCATCTGTCGGGGATATCGGCTTCCCAAACCTCCGCAAAAAGACGAAGCCTTCCCCCCACCTTTGTGGGTGGGGGCGCCCCTTCATAAGGCAGACTTAGGGGCTGGCTTTGCTGGCTTACGGATACCACTGCTTCTTGCCCCCAGAGGCCTGTCCCTGCGACTTATTGTTAAAGTTTGATTTCGCAGGAGGCCGTCGATACTGCCTGGAATTGGAGGGCCCCGGAACAGGGGAGAGCTGCCTTTTAAACGCAGGTCCCCGAAACTTCTTTTTGACCGGTAAAAGGGTACTTTTGCCACTCGATATAGTCTGAATATATTTATCTAGATCCTCTCCGAAGAGTCGACCTCCATGGAAGGGAAAACCTGCCAGAAGCTTTTTGCATGGGGGCTCAGCCGCCCAGTTCTTCAACCATAAGAGCCTTCTCATGTGTACTAAAAATAGTGACAAACGAGACGCCTGCTGAATGGAGTCCTTTATAGCATCCACCGCAAAGCACAGGGCTCTAGGAATATCCGATAACTCTTCTGCCTGTTGGGCAGGAATGTCTTTAAGCATCTGTTTTGTCTGGTCTGTTAACGCTTGACAAACCCCAATAGCAGCCACTGCTGGCTGTATTACTGCACCTGCCGTAGCAAAGGATGCCTTTAAAAGTGTCTCAAAACGCTTATCCACCGGTTCTTTAAACATCTGTATGTTTTCCACCGGGCAAGTAAAAGATTTGTTTACACAAGAGATGGCGGCATCCACAGCTGGGAGAGCCCACCTCTTGGAAAATTTTTCTTCCATAGGGTAGATGGTGGAAAATCTTTTAGGTGGTAAAAAGATCCTATCTGGTCGTATCCAATCCTGAAAAATCAGTTCCTCTAAAAGAGGATGGACCGGAAAAACAGCGCTGCTCAAAGGCGCTTTCAATGAACCTAAGGATGATACCGCCGAAGCCTGAGGCTCCGGTAAGGGCAACTTAAATGCCAGGCGGACCATGTCTGTCAATGACTGAATCCACAAGCTCTCTGCATGGGAGGCCGAGACTGGCTCCTCATAAGTAGACTCCTCATCCCCTGAACCCTCATGGTCCTGGGAATGATTTTCCTGAGCTTCTAATTCTCCGAGGGAGAGAACCTCAGCATCTGGGGGTACCCCCCTAGGTGACGGAGACCTAGTCCGCTTCTTGCCCGACATGGAATTGACTATCATAGTTGCCAATCTCTTCTCTAGTCCCCCTAAGGAAAGGGCTAGCATTTCCTCTGTGACAAACACAGGGTTGGGTGGATCTGAACTAGCCTCAACACCAGATCCCCCTAATGGCTCAACCAAGGCACCCACTACTGGAATAATTTGTGGGGAGAGTACAGGCATATCCCGACTCGAACCTTCAGAATCTGAGGGGGAACCCCTTTGTCCTCTGGCACCTCTTGCCATTTCCCCTGATCCTGATGCTTTGGAAGCCATGGTACAATACCGAGGCACCCCTACTTACAACAACTGACTGATGTAGGTAGGAGAAAAAACGATGTGGTTTTAAGGGGACAGTAGTAACAACTAATGCCCAAAAAACCCAATGGGGAGACCAATATGTGTTCCCTATTTTTTTTTTTTTTTTTTTTCTTCAATTATGCATATATATTTTTTTTAGGATTTTTTGGATCCTGAGACCCTTTTTTCCCTTTTTCTACGGAATCACATTGTCTCCCCACAAGAGAAATTGCAAGAATCCACCTGCTGTAAGGAAATGTTTAGGCTAGATTGAAAAGCTAGTTCTGTTTGTCAGAACTGCAATACTCCCTTGCGCCACCGGGTGCCACTGTGCATCAGGCTTGCACTGCTGCCGCTCTGTGTCCTCCTCTCCTGAGCTCAGAAATGAACTGAGCCAATACAGCACAGAGGAAGGGCCGCCCCTTCCTCTTATGAGATCCAACGTCCCGCCCCCCCCCTTTAAAAACGGCGCGAATTTCGTCCTCTTTTTTTTTTTTTTTTTTTTTTTTATAAATCGCTGTGCACGCGCCCGCGCCCCTGCCCGTGTCACGGGGGGGGCCATGGTGGAAGCAGCATGCTGCAGGGACGCAGGAGAGAAGACAAGACACAGAGGAAACATCCGCACAGCACCCGGCCAGGTAAGAACCTTCAGGTAGGCGCAGACACCTCCCTAGTTCAGGGTAAAGAGTAGGCACACACTAATACCCCACCTAGCGCTCAGCCAGATAGAACCTGCAACACATAGACCAGGGAGATCACACATATGGGGAGTAAAACACAGACCATCCTGTCTTACACAGACATAGTGGCCCCAGACTGCCAATGCAAGAGCATACTCAGGCAAACTCCCCCAAAAGATCCCCCCTGGAGAGCCTGCTGCCGAACCAAGTTCCGCAGACCCCCCCTTTCTTACCTGCTCCATGCCGCAGGACCTTGCACAGCAAGTGGTCCAATCTTCGCCCATCGCCGTGGGTGGCGTCTAGACCTTCAGGCCCTGGGGTCCTTTGAAGGAACCCACTGTCCTGGACCCATATAGCATCCTGGCAAACAGGGACTTTAGGCACCCCAAAGGGTTCTAAGTCCTGGGCCCAGGATCCAGCTCTCTGAAAGAGAAGCATTATGGGCAAAACCCCCTAGCTAGGGGCCCGGGTACTGTCCACTTTGGCTCTGAGGCACCTTGGACAGATCCGGTTAGCCTGCCTTGATCCCAAGGATGTAGAGACAAGCTATTCCATGACCAACACCTAAGACACTGGCGAAAAAACTGAGGTACTCCTCCTATGGGAGAGGGTTATATAGGGAGGGGCACTTCCTGTTTGAGATTGCCAGTGTCCATCACCTAAAGGTACTCCATATAACCCACATAGTAATGAATATGCCGCTCTGTGTCCCGTGATGTACGAGAAAGAAATATATATATATATATATATACACACACAAACAGCGGGTAAAATAAGTATTGAACTTGTCACCATTTTTCTAGGTAAATATTTTTCCAAAGGTGCTATTTTTCACCACATGTTTGTAACAACCCATTCAATAAATACATACAAAGACACCAAAACAAATGAGAAAAATGTGTTTGAAATTTGAAAAAAAAAAAAAAAAAAAACAGAAATTAGATAATGTGCAATGAAATGGAATGACACAGGGAAAAGGTACACATGAAGAAAGGGAGATGGAAAAAAAAGACATGGAAAGCCAAGACACCAGCTGAAATCTATCAGTAATTACAAAGAAATCCTGCTCCTTGTCAGTACAAGTTAATAGCAGTTGGTTCAGTCTCAACTGATGGCCTATAAAAAGGTGTCTCATTACCAAGGTGTCACACAATAAACATTTCAGGATGGGTAAAAGTAAAGAGCTATCTCAAGTCCTTCGCAACCTTACTGTTGCAAAACATACTTATGGCATTGGTTACTGAAGGATTTCTAAACTTCTGAATGTTCCAGTGAGCACCGTTGAGGCCATAATCCGGACGTGGAAAAAAATCATTTCACCATAAACTGGCCATGATCAGGTGCTCCTTGCAAGATTTCTGACAGGGGAGGGAAAATAGTTCAGAAGTTGTATAAGAGCCAAGGACCATTTGTGGAGAGCTCCAGAAAGACCTGGCATTAGCAGGTACAATTGGTTTCAAAGAAAACAATAAGTAATGCACTCAACCGCAATGGCCACGCTCACCACGCAAGAATCCATTGCTGAAGAAAAAGCATGTTGAAGCTTGTTTAAAGTTTGCTGCACAACATTTATACAAGCCTGTGAAATGCTTTGGATGCCATAACACACACTGTGTTTGGAGGTCAAATGAGACCTCATATAGGACCCATATAGCATCCTGGCAAACAGGGACTTTAGGCACCCCAAAGGGTTCTAAGTCATGGGCCCAGGATCCAGCTCTCTGAAAGAGAAGCATTATGGGCAAAACCCCCTAGCTAGGGGCCCGGGTACTGTCCACTTTGGCTCTGAGGCACCTTGGACAGATCCGGTTAGCCTGCCTTGATCCCAAGGATGTAGAGACAAGCTATTCCATGACCAACACCTAAGACACTGGCGAAAAAACTGAGGTACTCCTCCTATGGGAGGGGGTTATATAGGGAGGGGAGCTGTTCATCAGAGTTCACAGAAGAGGCCCACGGAACCTTCAAGATAACAGCAGCATGTGGCAGTTGTGCAATGATAAATCTAGTGGTGAGGGTTATACCCTTCAGTCCACAAAACCTCTTAAAGCGGAGTTCCACCCAAAAAATGGAACTTCCGCTTTAAATGATGGTGACCCACTGACATGCCACATTTGGCATGTAATTTTTTTTTCCGGGGGGGGGGGGCAGATACCCTCTTTTTAGAGGCATTCAGCTCCCACTTCCTCCCAGGGCTCCACAGCGCCAGAAGTGGCTCATTAAAGGGCAAGGGGTAGTGATAGAAACTCCTTAATTTTTCAATGTAGGGAGAGAAGGGACAACAAACCAGGCCCCACAAGACTTTGTTTACAATACACCCAAAAAATTAGTCAAGTTAGGGACATCTGCTCAGCACATTGGCACTTTCTAACGGAGGACACTTCAGTCAGCAAGTTTATTTCCAGGGATCCACAACTAATATATAGGAGGCAGAAGGCAAACTGGCACTATGGGGGTGGTATATGTGATCATTTGCTCCTGAAATTCATTTTATGTGGGACAAACCATTAGACCTATAGAAAACATGTCTATATATAAAACATGTCCAGGAACATGTCTATGAGATTGAGACCTATCATTTGAAGGTCCCACTGGCTAGGCATGTATGCCTGGACCATAACAGAGAAGTATATATACCGGTATATCATTTTATGTACTGTATAGCTACCATCACCAAAACCACCAGCCTCCACAAGGCCTTGAGGAACCACTGCTTCATGCTTCCTCATTAAACTGCTATATAATTAAATGCCATATTCTTTTGGCTTATGCAGCCAGGGACTGATGTTCAGGTAGAGCTAGCTAGTCGATTTGCCCCAACTCAGATCCTTCTTTTCAGCTCTCATAGGTTTACCTTCCTAGGCATTTAGCCATGTTTCCAGCCACCATGAGAGCTCAGGACAGTGCTACAGTACTTTTGTCTTTACTGCTATTATAAAGGTAGATTGTAATCCATTTAATGAAGATATAATTAATATGTAAGCCCATTGGAGCCCTTATATGTGCCTGCTGTACCATTAACTTGTATGAAATAGTATCCTATTATCTTTGTATTCCTTCCTTTGTGTAAAATTCCTTGTGTTCTTGGCAGTCTCTCTGCTTTCCTATGAAAAACTGGCCACACTAGGCAT
The DNA here is from genome assembly GCF_905171775.1 of Rana temporaria. NCBI lineage: Eukaryota > Metazoa > Chordata > Amphibia > Anura > Ranidae > Rana > Rana temporaria. Next base: position 386,171,553 of record NC_053492.1, read on the forward strand.
AATAGCAAAGCATGGTTTTCTGGCTCTCCTCTAATGATCAGACTTGCGCTGCCAGTTCATTTGTCATATTCCACAAAAATGGTGGCAAAGGGAAAACCTAAAGGTAATCCAAGGCATTGCATCAGTGCCTTTCATTGGGCCATAATTGTGATAGTGACCTGAGTATTTTTGTCAAAGATAACAAGGAACAGTTTCCTCCTTCAATATGTTACAGGAGTCAAAGTAATTCAAAGCGGTTGGCTAGCTTGGGCCACAATACTTTTCACGCTGATCTTTGTCCTACTTCGTTTGTCCTCTATTTAAAAATTAATGTTGGCACTATAGTAAGGGTATTTTTTATTTTCTGGTATTGTGGCACAAAGTAATATATATATATATATATATATATATATATATATATATATATATTTTTTTTTTTTTTTAACCAGTTTTTAAGTCTTTCATGAGTCCATTGCTGGCTGATACAGTTTCCACCCTCTATATTTTTATTTCATGGTGATTGCTTATGTATGCAAATTAGCAGCTGCGGTTTGGCAGTGTGCAAGGCTGCTTTTAAATGATAATATTCTTTGGAAATGCAATATACAGGCTTCCTGTAATATTTGTTGTTATTGTTGCACTGTTTGGCTTTGGGTATATACACATAATCTTCCTGTGTGTCATGCTCTCTCCTAGACAGGTCATTATAATCTGGAGACATGTCTTAGTGTGGTGCTGTTGTCCCTTTCTATGGTTATGGCCGGTTCTGGGAATCTCAAAGTTCTCCAGCTGTGCCGATTCATGCACAAGAAAATCGGGGGAGAAATGAACTATGGATTCCACCTGGCTCACCACATGGCCCTCGGCCTGCTCTTCCTTGGTGGTGGAAGGTGAGATGCCTTCTAATACAATAATATGACCTACAGTATATGCTTTGTGATTTACATATTGGAGGCTTAGGCTGGGTTCACACTGTGCACTGTGTGACCTTGCATGTGCTTCGCACCGCACTGCAGTGCAAATCACATGCGATGTCTGTGCAATGTGAATCCAGCCATACAGATGGTATTGCTGGATTTGCATCGCAATTGGACCAAAGTCACGCAGGACCCTTTTTTTGGTCCACACCAGAATCCGATCACATGGGTGTTCACAGAATCAGATCACATGGGTGTTCACACCAATGCGGTCTTATTCATGTCCGAACTGACCGTTTGCACTGCAATATGCAAACTAATCTGGGGGTGTCATTAACTTTGTATTGACATCCGCAGCAGTTCGCATATGGCTACATTTGCACAGGTTCTCTCATCGCACCAGTGTGAACTGAGCCTTATTGTTGATTTTTTTTTTTTTTTTTTAGCATTTTTATAATAAGGAACCTATTTTCATTGTCAAGAATGAAGTCACTGATGCTCCTGAGCAATCAGCCTAGATTAAATGGTCTCTAGCTATCAGTCAGACTGCCGAGTCCATTGTATGCAAGCAGACAAGACCCTGTCTGGTAAACTTGGGCAAATTAGATAATTATAAAATATTCATATTAAAATATATCCAAATTCTGCACTACTTTTATAGGGTCTGTTGACTAAAGCATATTTCCACTTTTGCAGTCAGATTTCAGAAAACACCACTATGTTTGTGTTCCCATTCACACAGCATGCCTAATTATTTATTTATTTTATTTTTTAAATAGTTCTTACCTTTTAGATGTTTCTCAGTAGATGATGTCATGGCTAGCTGAAATTTATAAATATTATTTAAGTTATGCTATGTGAATGGGTACATGTAAAAAATATAAAGCGTTGGGAGCTGCGGTGGCTCAACGCGATTGGCACTGCGCTGACAAGCCATTCACCTCTGCAGCTAGGGGTTCGGATCCCGGTCTCGGCTACATGTGAATTGAGTTTGGTGGTCTCAGCCCGGCTCCCGGTGGGTGTGCTATTCGAGGTAAGCCTGCGCTTAGTACGCCCACGCCCCTCCCACAAAAACCACCACACCTACACACGCACTTGAAATTGGGTTAACACACACGCACTTTGACCACGCGGTCTCTAAAAGAGAGGCGAAGGACTAACAGGGCTGGTTGAGCGGGCTAATCCTCTCACTCCCTTATAGGGAGTCCCTCTGCCCCGTTGGGCTTCAAAGCGGAGCAGGTAGTGTGGCTGTGTGGGAGGACCCCCTCACACACCCGCCATTGCCACCCGGGGCATGGAGAAAGGTGGCAGATTGCCTCTGGGGAGGCCTGCCTACTCCCAACTCCTGCAGTCTGGCTCCTCTCTCGAGTACACGCACACAAAAAAAAGAAAAAAAATATAAAGCAGGTGTTATCTCAATTTGGCTGAAAAAGTGGAAATACACGTTAAGCTCCTTTTTTCAGTACGTGGGTAGAAGAGGGTAAATGCTTACCCTTATGGCGGCCTATACAATGGATTTAAAAAGTCTACACACCCCTGTTAAGATGTCAGGTTTCTATGAAAAAATGAGAAGAAGATAAAACATTCTAGAACTTTTTTCACCTTTTAATGTGACCTATAAACTGTACAACTCAATTGAAAAACAAACTGAAATCTTTTAGGTGGAGGGAAGTAAAAATAAAATAATATGGTTGCATAAGTGTTCACACCCTTAAACTAATACTTTTAACTAATATTTTGTTGAAGCACCTTTTTATTACAGCACTTAGTCTTTTTGGCACATCTTGACTTGGCAATATTTGCCCACTCTTCTTTGCAAAAAACTCAAAATCTGTCAATTTGCAAGGGCAACTCCTGTGCAGGACCCTCTTCAGATCACCCCACAGATTTTAAGTCAGATTCAGGTCTGGGCTCTGGCTGGGCCTTTCCAAAACCATAATCTTCTTCTGGTGAAGCCATTGCTTTGTTGATTTGGATGTATGCTTTGGGTCGTTGGTCCTCTTCATGTTCAGCCTTTTAGCAGAAGCCTGAAGGCTTTGTGCTAATATTGACTGGTATTTAGAATAATTCCCTCTACCTTGATCATGGCCCCTGTTCCAGCTGAAGAAAAACAGCCCCAAACAGGGATGGACTGGCCATAGGGACTACAGGGAGTTTCCCGGTGGGCCGTTTTTTAAAACAGAGACTCTCTCAGACCCCCCTGTCTCTCAGTCCCCCCCCTCTGTCTCTCAGTCCCCCCCCTCTGTCTCTCAGTCCCCCCCTCTGTCTCTCAGTCCCCGTGTCTTTCATTCCCATCCTTTTTTAGCCCCCCTCCTCTGTCTCTCAGACCCCTCTATCTCTCAGACCCCCACTCTGTCTCTCAGATCCCTGTCTCTCAGCTCCCTCCCTCTGTCTCTCAGCTCCCCCCCTCTGTCTCTCAGCTCCCCCCCCTCTGTCTCTCAGCTCCCCCCCCTCTGTCTCATTCATTCCCTGACTCTTAGGCTGCTTCCACACTGGGGCAGGCATTGTCGGTAAAACACTGCTAGTTTTAGCAGCACTTTACTGTCATTTTAGCTGCACTATTCGGCGTCTAGCAGGCGCTTTTAACCCCCACTAGCAGCCAAATTCAAGGTTAAATGCGCCCATGTAGCGCTGCTGCCAAAGTGCTTTGCAGGCGCTTCAGCTGCGGTGGCCAATTTATTTCAATGGGCAGGAGCAGTTTGTACACCGCTCCTCCCCCGCCCCAAAGATGCTGCTTGGAGGACTTTTTTTAACGCCCTGGCAGCGCCCCAGTGTGAAAGCATTCAGGCTTTCACACTGGGACTGCAGCGGAGGCGTTTTTCAGTCGCTTTACAGGCGCTATTTTTAGCCCAAAAGCACCTAAAAAACACCTCAGTGTAAAAAGGGGTCCTACACTCACCCCTTCTCTTTTACACTCACCCCCCTCTCTCACCCCCTTTCCCTCAACCCTCCCTCTCTCTCTCTCTCATTCCCCTCTCTCTCACCCACTCATGATATACAATAATGGATGTAGGGGCCTTTTATTGAATTAAAGTGGGCCAGTCTGGATGACGTCCAGGGCCAAATTTTTGTGCCAGTCCAACCCTGGCCCCAAAGCATGATGCTGCCACAACCATGCTTCACTGTGGGTATGGTGTTCTTTTGGTGATGTACAGTGTTTTGTGCGCTAAACATATCTTTTGGAATTATGGCCAAAAAGTTCAACCTTGGTTTAATCAGACCAGAACACATTTTCCCACATGCTTTTTGGAAACTTCAGATGTGTTTTTGATAAATTTATCCAGGCTTGGATGTTTTTCTTTATAAGAAAAGTCTTCCGTTTTGCCACTCTACCCCAAAGCCCAAACATATGAAGAATACAGGAGATTGTTGTCACACGTACCACACAGCCAGTACTTGCCAGATATTCCTGCAGCTCCTTTAATGTTGCTGAAGGCATCTTTTCATACATTTTGGAGGGAGGTCCAGTTCTTGGTAATGTCACTGATGTGCCATACTGTATTTTCTCCACTTGATGATGATTATCTCCACTGTGTTCCATGGTATATCTAATGCCTTGGAAATTCTTTTGTGCCCTTCTCCTGACTGATACCTTTTAACAATGAGATCCCTCTGATGCTTTGGAAGCTCTCTGCCGACCATGGTATTTGCTGTAGGATGCAATTAAGAAAATAGTCAGGAAAGACTTACTAGAACAGTTGAACTTTATTTGGGGTTAATCAGAGGCACTTTAAATGATGGGAGGTGTTTACCGACTCCTATTTAACAAGAGTTTGAATATGATTGTTTAATTCTGAACACAGCTACATCCCCAGTTATAAGAGGGTGTGCACACTTTATGTAGCCACATTATTTTAGTTTTTTCTTTTGATATCCCCCCCCCCCCCCCCTTAAAAAATTCAGTTTGTTTTTCAATTAAGTTGTACAGTTTATAGGTCACATTAAAGGTGGAGAAAGTTCTGAATGAAATCTGACATTTTAACAGGGGTGTGTCGAATTTTTCTATATCCACTGTAACTTAAAACTCTGCTAGGATGCTGATTTTAGGCTGCTGGATCCAACAGGTTCAGTGTGTCAAATAGCTGTTCCCAGTCGGCACGCTTTGGTTCTTTTTGTTGACTCAAATGTCTTGTAGTGACATATGGATTAGTCGCATTGAACTGCAATCTAAGGTGATGTTTAATAATAATTAAAACAACGTTCTTGTGCAGATATATTGGGATAGCTATATGTATAAAAGCGATGTTTAACAGTAGTTACCTTTCAGGGGGAAGTTATTTTATAGCAATAGCACTCACATGTTAAAGTACCCTTGTATGAATCTATCCATATAAGCTGTTTTCTGCCATTCTAAGCTGATAGAGGCTTGTCGAAAATAATGTTGGCTACTCAGGAGTGGCTACTTCATTTGTTTAGCTTGCTCAGTCACTTTAACTTTGTGTAATATTTGAATTTTTCTTCAGGTATTCATTAAGCACCTCAAATTCTTCTATAGCAGCTCTGTTGTGTGCTCTATATCCTCACTTTCCTGTTCACAGCACAGATAACAGGTAACTGTCTTTTGAAAATATTTCTTTATATCGTTACTTTAAATTCTGACTGTAGAGTTAAAGTAGAACTTAAGAAAAATATGTTTTTTTAGTTTTGGATACAATGGAGAGGGATTAGAACACCTGTCAGTTTTTATTGCTGTCTATTTCCCCGTTAGGGAGATTCACCCCCTTTACTTGCCCTGTTTAGGCCCCTCGCACACAGGCTTTCCAATCACGTCTGCCTGTCAGTTTTTCAGGAGGACTTGATCAGACACTCCATTCACCTCTATGGAGCGGCAGATGTAAGCGGTGACACATCCGCTGACATCTGCTGATATCCGATCTGATATCCAGACAGATGGTGGCCCTATTTTCCATCTGTCTGGAGCATGGAATCGAATGAAAACGGACAGGCAGGCCTTCTTCATCCGATCTTCCCATAGAGAAAAGCGGGGCTCTGACAGGTCTGTCAGTGAGCAGAGACCTGTTATCTGCCTGCTCAGCGGGGATCAGCAGACCATTCCCCCACTGAGCAATGCGGTGTCCGTCAGGCGGACCACCCATGTGAAAGAACCCTTACTGTTATCACAGAGAGTAAAAGTTAAAGGGGGATTGTAAAGTCAGATGTTTTTTTATCTTAATGTAGTCTATGCATTAAGATAAAATGCTTTCTGTATGCAGCATCCCCCTAACACCTGAGGTCCCTCTCTTTCCAACGATGTCCACGAGTGCCGTCCGAGATTCTCCCTCCTGATTGGCTGTCGCTGCTGTCATCAAAGTCGGCTAGCCAATCAGGAGAGAGAGGGGAAAGGACCAGGTCAGGGCTCCGTGTCTGAAAAGACACAAGGAGCTGTGACTCGGTTCAGGTGCCCCCATAGCAAGCTGCTTGCTGTGGGGGCCCTGAACTGGAGGTAGGGGCCAGGATCACAGAAGAGGAGGATCCTGGCTGCTCTGTGCAAATCCACTGCAGCAGAGCAGGTAAGTATGACATGTTTGTTATTGTTATAGAAAAAAAAACAAGACTTTACAATCACTTTAAAGAAAATCTCAAATATTTTGTTGTCACCAGAACAGGTTTATAGGGGAACATCTTCCATTGGGGACACTAATTCTGGCGACTACTAAAAATCCCTTCACTTTGGAGGGATTTCCTGTTGCATCCTGTTTTGACAATGGGACATGAAGTGAAAAAAAAAATCCTCAATGGGACATAAATTGCATTAAAGAAACTGACAGGGGTTATAGCCCATCCTCACTCTGTGAAATATGAAAAAAAAGTGAATTCAATGACAGGGTACAAACAGTCACAATGTAAAATTATACAAAGTGCCAATATCTCATTGTAATACAGTGTGACAGAATGTCAGTCAACAAAGAATCTCAACAAACTTTGGGCCAGATTCACGTAGAATTCCGGCGGAGTAACGTATCCCATTTACGTTACACCGCCGCAAGTTTTCAGCGCAAGTGCTTGATTCACAAAGCACTTGCCTGTAAACTTGCGGCGGTGTAACGTAAATCCGTCCGGCGCAAGCCCGCCTAATTCAAATGGGGCGTGTATCATTTAAATTAGGCGCGTTCTGTAAAGGTGAACTTACCCTTTAAAGTTTGGGTTGAGTTACACTACACCTCCAGTTCTACTTAACTTTTTAGATAATATTTCTATTGAAATATATGTATTCTTTCTGTCTGGGATAAGGTTTGAGCTTTTGAAAAGCCACCTAAAACAACAGTAGAGCCTTTAGTGTCTCAGAATATGTATGTGATAGAACAACTTGAGATTCTCTTCATAAGTACATTTTGATTTTATATGCTGTGACTGAATCCACTGTGTTATGAAGTTCTATTGTAAACATATATTGAGACATTAAAGCGGAGGTCCTGTAAAAAAAAAAATATATATTAAAAGCCAGCAGCTACAAATACTGCAGCTGCTGACTTTTAATAAATGGACACTTACCTGTCCAGCGCGCCCGCAATGTCGGCAGTAGAAGACGAGCAATCGCTTGTCTCTCTTCTGCCCCCGCCGCCATCCTCGGTGAGGAAATCAGGAAATGTGGCCTTGCAGCTTCACTGCCCGGTTCCCTACTGCACATGCGCGAGTAGCGCTGCTCGTTCTCAGTGGTCCCTGCTGTCTACTGGGACCAGTGGGCTTCCCAGAAGGCAGCGGGGGGGGGGGGGGAGTGGAGTGACTCCCATGGCAGTCTCTCCCGGAAATGGGTGCAAATACCTGAAAGGTGCCAAATGTGACACTGAAGGGGGGAGGGTTCTGAAAAGCGGAAGTTCCATTTTTGGGTTGAACTTTTTTTCTATTATTATGCAGCAAAAAGAGATGTGCAAACACAATCTATTGTTTCAGTTTAAAAACAAAAGATAGAGGGAAGTCTCCTAACTAAGAGTCCATGTAAAGACAGTGATTGGTTATCACTGTAACAGCAGCAGAAGCCACATTTATAGTCCCCTGCACATTTTCCTGTGATCAGGGCTTTTCATTAATGGTGTAGTCACAGGAATATCAGAAGCATGCCTCAAATAAGACTTGGTCATTGCAACTATTCAGTTGTTACTATGGGACGGATTAGGAAATTAAAGTAGATGAAACATTTGATTTGTTTTATTGCATTTATCTTTTCCAATAATTGCATTGAAATTGTTCAGCAAAGGTACAAAAATCCAACAGGTACATAGACAACAAATAGTGTATGCTGGTTGCATATCAGGGTACAAAACAAGGTGAAATTACATGTTTTCAATAAGAATTATTTTCTTCATGCAGGCTATGAGAGACCATAATGTTATAAAAGAAAGATATACACACTCAGACCTAATCATGTCCCACCCCTCCAATAAAGTGTATGGGGGGGGGAGTAGGGGTGATACTGCAATGTTATGAAGGTTAGTCAACCCAGCTACTAGAACTCAGTGAGTGAAGTAGGTCTAAATTTGGGTCATATATTGCGTTGCATTACTACACACGGCCTCACAATCTAAATAAATTAAAGGGCAAGAGAGAGGGAGAAATTATAGAAAGTGAGGAAAAGGAGAGCAAGGAAAGAAGTGCACTCTCTCCTGGTGCAAGAAACAATAAAGTGTGTGCTGTAATATGCCTCCAGCATTTCTCCTGTTTCTTCTTGCTGGTTGTCGCCATTTTGTTGAAGCCAAGAGTTGTCTTTTTCTGATTGGAAACTCTCCCCTCTCGCTTAAAAACTATATGTCACTTTCTGTCATTAAAATGTGTACATTTCTAGCCTTGATTGTATATCTTCGCTCAGCTATAAAGGAAAACTGACAGAAGCTTTACAGTGCTAAAGTGCATAGGCTGCCATTGCAAAAGGAAGAAAGAAGAAAATATCAAGGAGATAAAATAAAAAAACTATCCTTGCAAAGCTGGCCATACAGTATAACATTTTCTTGTTCAATTTCAGTAGAATCCTCTTTAGATTTTCCTTCAACTATGTAATGCATGGGTCTATCTTATTGGATACAAATTTAATGTGTACAATACGATTGTATAATGTATGGCAAGCTTAATGCGGTTGTAAACCAAGGATGTTAAAAAAGCAAACAAAAAAAAACCCTGCAGGGCAATGCATCTCATACTAGCATATTATGAAATACTCATCTTGGAACAAAGCCCTCCAGCGCTGTAAAGTCACTGCTTAGAGGGCTGATAGGTTTCCCCTGTCTTTCTTCTGGGTACGCAAGCTCAGGCACAGTAACTTGCTGGAGCCGCAATGACGTCTCTCTTTCGCTTGCGAGAGTGACTCAAGTCGCTCCAACTTAGATAAAGGTTCCTGTACAACTTTGGGATGACTTCAGGGCGACTTGCATTGGCTTCAATACAGAAGTCATTTTGCAAGTCACCTCTGAAGTCGCGGGCAAGTCTTGTTGCCCCAGTGTGAACCGGCTCTGAGAGTTTAATATTTACACTTTTCTACTCTACATCTAAACAAGTAGGTTGCAAAGGCTGTCTTTTTTTCAGGCATGGCCCTAGTGCCCATAACTGCTCATCTCTTCTGGGTTTGTTTAGGATTTCTTTTATAATTTATACATTATTTGTATTGGTCTGGTTGGTAAAGTTATAAAGGTAAGGTTATTTCACTTTTACAGATCATATAGACATACATTATAGCCAGAGGTCTGCAGTGGTTTATCCTTTGCAAAACTTATTGTATGGAATAATGACCAATATATATGTAATGCTTGTGTGTATACAGGTATCATCTGCAAGCTTTACGTCACCTCTATGTGCTGGCTGCTGAGCCGAGGCTCCTGGTCCCTGTGGATGTAGACACCAGCACACCCTGCTATGTACTGCTGGAGGTTACATATAAAGTAAGCTATAGCACAGACTATTTTTTTTTTTCACTTCATAAATTATCAACATAAAACGTATAGCTCACTGGTATTTATTATATTTGAATGCAGTTCATAAGTTTATAAATGCAGAATATTACTCATATGATACAGTAGTTTTTGCCAATAGAAAGCATAAGAAGCAGTTCCATCTTTAATACAGCAAGAAGAAACTGCCATTTTGGCACTTACCCCATATCTACAGTACATCTATCATGGCAAGGAGGTCTTTTGCAACATTGCAGTAGAAAGGAGAGCAGGGCTAGAAGAAAGGGCACATGCATGTTGAAGGGTAAAATTTCAAATGTGTCCAAGTCCACTATGGTAAATGGGCTGATGTGTTCAGTGGAATTGCCCTACAAGAAACATGTGGAATACTTACATTTTCAAGGGGATCCTTTGTTTGGTCCCGCTTTGGATGGATACATTTAGAAGGTGACTGCGGGTAAATGTACCCTGTTACCACTTTAGGTCTATAGTTCAAAAACCTGACGCTCTTTCTATAAAGCATTTCTTTCACAATTTTCAGACTTCAGACTCCAATCCCTAACCCTAGTCCCAGATCTGTAAGAAACCATTAACATTGAAGTCTGCTAAGCTGGGGAGCAAGTCCCCTTCACAATGAAGGGACGCCCCCTGCTCGCTTGCATGGGTGGATGTTTGCAGAGCTTGGGCAGGGGAAGATTGCAGATGAGTAGGTACACAACATGTCCACACAAGGGTAACACTGCTTCAGGTTGAGTACACTACCCCATATATGATTTACAAATATAGGTGCTTGCCTGCACACTCCACTAGAAATGGCAGTTCTTTAAAAAGGTATCAACAGTTCAAGAAAAAACAGCACATCACAAAGAGCAGAAAAAGGTAGGAGGGTTTACGCGTTTCATGCACAACAGCTCTTCAGCAATATAGTGGCTTGTGGCTACAAGCTGGACTTCCAGAACTTTGTTTTGTAGCCAAAGTTTCTAAGAGTGCAGAACTTCCAGGTGGAACTGATGCAGTCCATGGTGGCCTTGCTCCAGTGGGGAGATTTCCTGGAGTCAGTGGACATCAAAGATGCATTCCTGTTCCAATCTTTTCACCTTTCCAAAGGTTTCTGCAGTTTGTGGTGGAGGACTGCCACTTTCAGTTTTAGACCCTGCCGTCTGGCCTGTCCACAGCTCCTAGAATGTTTACCAAGGTTCTGGCTCCAGTTCTGGGGCACCTGCACACCTGGGGTATCCTTACTTCTGAGGAAGCAATCTGTTTTTCTGCTCTGCTTCTTACAGAAAGCCACCTTAGCCCCCAACCCAGAGGTTGGAAAATAGGCTTAACTCTGGATACCATCCAGGTAAATGTCATCCTCCCTCTGGATAAATGTCTTGCTCTGAGGGCTCAGATGTACTTGCTCAAGACAAATCCCTCAGTTTTCTTTTGCATGAAAGCTCTGGAAAAAATGGTAACCTCCTTTACTCAGTTTTTTTTCCAGGCCGCTCCAATGGAATGTCTTAGCAGCATGGAAGAGGAGAATGCAGTCGTTCAAATCCCCAATGTCATTAAACCTCAGCACAAGACTGTCTCTGGACTGCTGGATCTCCTCATAGATACTAGAGATGGGAAAATTGTTCCATCCCTAATCCTGGAGGGTCTTGATGACGGATGCCAGCCTGATGAGCTGGGGTGGAGTTCTGGAAAATATCTTGGTTCAGGGAACTTGGTCAATGCAGGAGAGGTTGTTGCCCATCAACATTCTGGAATTGAGAAGAGGGATTCATAATGCCATACTGCATTGGTCGGAGCAGCTGAAGAGCCTTCCTGTAAGAGTCTAGTCACACAATGCTATGGCACTGGTATACATAAATCTTTAAGGAGGCACCAGAAGTCAGGCTGCTCAGGAGGAAGTGGATCGCAATCCTGTCTTGAGTGGAACTCCATGTTCCTGCAATTTCCGCTGTCCACATTCCAGGCATGGCAAAATAGCAGGCGGATTTTCTTAGCCGTTAACAACTACCTCCAGGGGAGTCAACGCTTTACCCAGGGGTGTTCAAGAATCTGTCGCTGTCCAGTCACCCTGAACATGGCATCCAGGTTCATTATGAAGTTGGACAGGTTCATCTCCAGGACAAGGGATGTTAGGGCTCATTCCTACTATAACATGTATTTTCATTTGTGCTGCACAGTGTTTGGAATCGAACTTAGTCTTAAATGGCAAAGTGCACCATAATGCATCCAAATGCATGACTTTTGTTCTTTTTTTTATTTATTTGTATTTGGTGATTTCAACTTTAGGCATTTTGTTTGCATCATGAAATACAGCAAAATGCAGTGAAGTTTTTCACTTTTTGAGACAATTTGAATTAGAACAAAGAAAATAAAGCAGTTACGAAGCATCCATGAACATCTGTCGCAAGTTTAGGAATTCCCATAAATTACAATCCTCACATAACCCCTTACTATCATTTATTAGACACCCAGCTTTTTATCCTGCATGGAAGTTTCCACGATTCTTTGCAGCCTGGACCACTAAGAAATTAGTTTGCCTATATGATATAGCTTCTACTAATAACATCCTTACATTCCCTGCTCTGTGTGATTTTCATGGTTTACCCATTAATGAACTTTTTCGGTATCTACAGATTAAAAATTTCTATACGCCAATCATTGAGACGGGTTCAATACTCAACCAATTATCACAGTTAGAACGGATCTGCAAAAGCGACCCTCATACTAGAGGTCTGATCTCACTTCTTTATAAACATCTTAATTCCCCTCTCACAGATACTTTACCCTTATATACTACCAAATGGTCACAGGACTTAGATAAAATATTCTGCAAAGAGGACTGGGATAATATTTGGTTGACCACTATGCACTCATCCCCAAATTGCTATGCACTGGAAACGAATTTCAAAGTCTTAACACGCTGGTATATGGTACCAGCAAAAATAGCTAAATTTCTCCCTACTTATTCAGATACTTGTTTTCGTGGCTGCACAACTCCAGGTACTCACTTACACATCTGGTGGGAATGTCAAATAGCTCAAACGTTTTGGATCAAAATATTCAATATGGCCTCTACTGCCCTGGAAATCTCGATATCGCCCGACCCTGACGTAGCACTGTTAAAACTTAAGCCCCCTGAACTCACTCGGACTCAATTCCAGCTACTTGTATATCTGACAACTTCAGCTAAACAAAACATAGCTAAGGCATGGAAATATCAAACGCTCGTTGTGGCTGAGGCTAAACACCGAATGAATAGAGCCCTTGTCTTTCACAAAATGTCGGCTATTGAGAATGATGCTTTTTAAAAATTTCTATAAAATTTGGCAACCGTGGGTTAATCATTTACCTACCTACCGATTTCGATCAATCTTTGTTGATGCCTTGCTAATAATTTTTTTATTTTTCCTTTTTTTTTTTTTGCGCCTTTTTTTTATTTTTCTTCTTTTTTTTTTTTTCTTGGGGCTGGGGTCGGGCCACCTTCGGGAGAGAATCCTACTCTTATCTTCCCTTCTTCTTTTCTCCTTCTTCCTCTCCTTCTTTTCTTAGCAATTTCCTTTTTTTTCTGCTTATTATTCATCAACAAGCAAATTTGGAATTTTTTCTCTCTTGTTTTTTCTACAATTGTCTGCATATATAATTTAGAAGTTTGACTATTTACCTAAGAGATTCCTTTATTAATACGACCCATTTTTTTAGGGTCAGTTCAGGTATTTCAGAAACAACGCACAGGAGATGTATGCTCCTTTTCTTGTATGTCACGATAACTATGTTTATCTCCTTGGGACTTTAGATTTCTCATATTTTATTTATTTATCTTTTCTCTCACGTGCCCCCTCCCATCCACAGTTTGAACCCATCAGGGGTGGATGGGTGGTCCGGAGGCACGCTATGCCTGATATAAGGTATAGTCCTTTTTTATTATTTTCTTTAGTCCCTTATACCTGACATTTGCGTTTTTTTCGGTACTTGTCTGATAAATATGAACATGCATTTGAGCACCAAACTCTACCGATATTTCAGTCATTATTGTTACGATCTTTATCCCATATTTGCATTCTTTATACTGCATTTGTAACTTGTTTTCTTATGCAAAACAAGAAAATTAAGCAGTTATCCATAAAAGCCTTTCAGATTTTTTGCTTTGTTTGAAAACTCAAAATGCTCTACAAAACTGTGTACCTTATATTTGTAAATTATTATTGGTTTTTTTAAATTGGGCGCAAACCATTTTAGCTGATTTTGACGGTTTTCCCAAAACCATTGTATTCAAGGCATGCCGTGAATGATCCCTGTCACTTTTTCTTGTGCTCTCAACCGAGCTATCAAATCATCAAATGATGGGTGTCACAACATTCTTTCCTAAATGTACATAATATAACTGAGTACTAACATTTATAGGTAAAGTTGATCTGGGGAAAATCCGATTGCCTCTCGGGGGATCAGGAAGGAATTTTTGTCCCCTGCTGTAGCAAATTGGATCATGCTCTTCTGGTTTTTTTTTGCCTCGCTCTGGATCAACTGTGGGTATAGAATTGGGTATATGGGATTGTACGATATTTTTTATTTTATGGTTGAACTTGTGCCTTTTTTCAACCTGACTATTTATGTAACAACTAATGACAAACAAAGGCTAAAATGGCAGCTTCTTGGCTGTACAGGATAGCAGGGTTTAGTTCCACTTTAAGCTTTTTTGCATTACAAACTTGCGTCACCGAGACTTGAATGACTAATTTCAGTGATTGAAGGAATGTGTACTTCAGAGTTAAATGTAACTTCCTAAATGAGCATGTTTCTCACTAATGCTTGTGAGTAAGAGACTTTAAAGAGCCAAAATCTGTGCCCATAAATGCAATTAAAAAAGAAAGGATAAGTCACAAGTGGTTTCTCTACAGCTGATCTTCTCACTATTACTGACTTACCATGCCTTGTTCTTCAGTGTGTCTCTGTGTGGATGGAGCCATCTTAGTAGATGTTAAGGTCTATGCTTCCTCATGCGTGTTTTGGGGATTTGTACAATCCCACTTTAAGGCTGGGTTCAAACCTATGCGAATTGGATGCCGGTATACAGCGCTCCCCTAGGTGATATATATACCCTATGTGTGAATCTTCTGTGATGGGCAGCAATACAATACATGAATCCATGTAATAGAAATAACAGAAACATATAACAAATATTATTAAAAATAAAAATTAATAAAGTGAAATCACTCAAACAGTGTCACTTTAAATCAAAGTCCTCCTAATAGCAATACAATAAATCACCACTGTGATAGTTAAGTTCACACTTCGTTTTTTTTTTTCCCACAGCAGACCTCGCACATATTATTGCGGTTGTTAATACACATTGGCTCCCAGCAGATTTAGTACACTTAGTAGTAGAGAGTATCAGGCACTTATCTGTACAATTCACCAGTTATTATGACTGACGTCTTCTATATGTTTTCATCACAGGGAACCCAGTGGTACAAGGAGACTACAGAGGAACTTATTGCACCCGCTCTACTTCCAGAGCTCCATCTTCTTAAACAGGTACATAGAGAGTGGGGAACATTTATGCTGTAACACAGCAAGGCAGTGCTGAATAAGAGTAGTAAGACAGGTTATGCGACAGATTTAATATCATTTAGCAGCTTTCTCTTTTGCTCTAAAGCAGTGTTTCTCAACTTCAGTCCTCAACAGGTCATGTTTTCTGGATTTTCCTCAGATGAAACGGCTGTGGTAATTACTAAGGGCCATATTCTTAAATAAAGTAGGCGGGCGGCGCGTAAGCCATTTACACGCCACCGCCCCAACCTACAGGAGCAAGTGCTGTATTCCCCAAACACTTGCTCCGTAGTTTGGGGCGGCGGAGTGTAATTGGCCCGGCGTATATCCAAGGGGGTGGCTTCTATTTAAATTAAGCGCGCCCCCGATTCTAACGAACTGCGCATGCGCCGGGCTTAAAATAGCCCAGTGCGTATGCTCCAGTTTTCGGCGTAAAACGTCAATGACGCCGACGTGTGCGTCATTGACATAAAGTCGTATTCAAGAACGACTTTGTAAAACGACGTACCCGACGGGAAAACACGACGCGGACCCGACGCCATACTTAACATGGCCTACGTGGGACTGGTGTAAGGTTACCCCTCATATAGCAGGGGTAACCTTACGCCTACGCAAACGACGTAAGCGACGGTTATGCGACGCAAATTTGTTCGGGAATCGGCGTAGCTGGCTCATTTGCATAAACAAATGAGACCTGAACGTAAACGCTACCTAGCGGCCGGCGGAGTAATTACATTTAAGATCCGACAGTGTAAGTGACTTACACATGTCGGATCTTAAGCGTATCTATGCAAAAATGATTCTAAGAATCACTCGCATAGATACACTGGCCAAAAAAGAGAGATACGATGGAGTATCCTGAGATACTCCATCGTAACTTTACTCAGAATATGGCCCTATGGCAGTGAAACTGATCAAATAACCTGTGCAAAATAATGGAAAACCTGAAAACATGACCTGTAGGGGCGCCTTGAGGACTGGAGTTGAGAAACGCTGCTCTAAAGTAGCACAGCACCAGCATTAAACCTTCCACTGTCCACTTCTTGTGTTTGTTTTAAGTGAAAATTGGTTTCATCTTGACAAAATGTCTTCATTTCTAGTGGTAATTCTTTTGCAGACCTGCTTAAAACTGTCTCAGGTGTCTGCTTGAGGTTGGAAATAAACAGGAGTTGCTAATAAACAGAGGTTGCATTTTGCAAACAGTGTTGCAATTGCCAGTTAAAGTAGCACAGTGCTGAATTACAAAAAATGGCCTGGTCATGAAGGGGGTAAAACCTTCCAGAGGTCAAGTGGTTAAATGGAACTGCAGGTAAACACCCAAAACTTCAGAAAACAAGATATTTTCAAAATGCACAGCAATTTCTCCTCTGTATCTTTGTTGTTCATAATACTAGGGCTGCAACTAACGATTATTTTCGTAATCAATTTAGTTGGCCGATTATTGTTTCGATTAATCGGTTAATAACCTTAAAAAAAAAGGTAATTATGCTGCGATTTGCATTTTTACATTTTTTTTGGCCAATTTGTTGTTGGGCAGATTAAACACAAATTGCCGCAAAAACGCATTACATGATTTTCTGCAGCTTCTCCATTGAAGTATATTCAACCAAAAAAGCACAGTTTTGCATTTAAAAAAAAAGTCCTTGCCCTTTCCAAATACGCAGCTGAAAATAAATCATGACTGTTTCTCATAGGAAACCATGTAAATGAACTGTAGTGTGTGTCTGCAAAAAGCACCAAAAAACAGAGGTGTGACCCAGGCCTGAGATGTTTAGTAAAATGATGAGGTTAAAAAAATAAAATTAGTACAAAAAGAGCAAATAATTACTACTGTAAGGGGTTAATTGTTTTACTGTGGGACAGTGAAAGTAATATTTACAGTAGTGATTTGCTCTTTTTGTACTATAAAGGGCTAATTTTTTTTTTTTTTTTTTAACCCCATTAGGCCCCTTTAACACTAGGGCGGGAGGTGTGCGGTGGCGGTATAGCGGCGCTATACTGTTTGAATTGCGGCGGTATTCGGCCGATAGCGGTGCAGTTTTAACCCCCGCTAGCGGCAGAAAAAGGGTTAACACCGCCCGCAATGCGCCAATGTGCCTCTGCCAGCAAAGAGGCACTTTGCTGGCAGCACAGTGGTGCAGTGAGTAGCACTTTCGCCTAGCAGCAAAAGGGTCGCTGGTTCGAATCCCGACCACGACACCATCTGCCTGGAGTTTGCATGTTCTCCCTGTGCTTGCGTGGGTTTCCTCCGGGTACTCCGGTTTCCTCCTACACTCCAAAGACATGCTGGTAGGTAAATTGGATCTCGTCCAAATCGGCCCAGTATATATATGTATATCTGTGTGTAAGACTGTGTGTCCCAAGCTTGTCATGATCCTACGGGGTAAAATGACCACACCAGCCAAGCAGACACTGGTTGGAAAAAGCGCCCAGAGGCGATTCAGTTCACATGAGTAGCGCTATACAAGTCATTCATTCATTCATTCATAGCCACAGTTTCCCATCTCTTTCAAAGGGGAGAAGCGGTAAACACACCGCTCCAAAGATGCTGCTAGCAGGACTTTTGGGAGCGCTCCTGCTAGCGCACCACTCCAGTGTGAAAGCCAGCAGCCACTGCTTAGGGTCGGTTTGCAGGCGCTATTTTTAGCGCAATAGCGCCTGCAAACCGCCTCAGTGTGAAAGGGGGCCTTATGTTACTGGCCGATTAATTGATTATGAAAATGGTAATTGATTAATTTCATAATCGATTAGTTGTTTCGGTCCTACATAATACTGCAGTGGGTTTTCAATTTCAATTTTAGTTTGCCTGCTAATCCTAACTGAATAACATATGATGTGATTGAGCTCTGATTATACAGGTTCTTGTGACTGGTTCTCTGAATGTACACCGTGTTTTGTGATGTCCATTGTGCAGAGATGGCCCTCCACCCTGTGGTTAGCTCAGAGAAAACGGAAATTCAACTGATTTGAACACCAAGATATTGCTTTATTCATCTTTTTATCTGTCTGCTCTGCTCAGTGCATATTAGATTTTTTCACATTTCCTTTCACTGCCAGATAAAAGTGAAGGGTCCTCGCTACTGGGAGATTGTTATCGATTTAAGAAAAGGAACCCAACATCTAAAGTACGTAATTTAAAATAAATATGTGTGTTTTAAAATAGTACTAATGCTCAAGGAAATAATCATGTATGTGTAGATATATCTAACATCTGCTGTTATATTATTTTCAACAATAAAATTATATTGCCAAGCCAAAAATTTCTCAAAATGCATACCTATGGGCAGTTTGATTCATAATGCTGATTTAGGTAACATTCATTTTAGACTTGTATGGCAGAGAAAGTTACTCTCATTGCCAGTTAAAGAAGAACTTCAGTCTGCTCACATAATTTTTAATAAAAACATCTTTGCCATTCTGAAGCTTCCCTCCAACCACTTTGCATATTATTTTATGTATACTGTGATTCTGTACTTGCCAAATATGCTGCAGAAATCGTCCTCCACCAAGGGCATTTTCACAGTGCCATCGCCTGGGCATCGGGTTTTTGCAGCCCTTTGCTGGCAGTTCGGCGGCGCTGCTCACTGATTGCAATTGGCAGGGGCGCTTTAGGAGTGGTGTATTCACTGCTCCTAAAGCACTGCAAAGAAGCTGCCTGCCAATGTAGCGCCCAGTGTAAAAGCATTCTGGCTTTCACACTGGGATTGCCGCTGAGGCTTTTATCAGGCGCTATTTTTAGCGCTACAGCGCTAAAAAAAAAAAAACTCTAGTGTGAAAGGGGTCTAAGTCTGGCTGTAGCCATTTTACTGCGGGCAGCTGAAGATGCTTCCCTTTCACTTCCTGGACTGTGTGTGTGTGTATATATGTGTATATATATATATATATATATATATATATATATATATATATATATACACACACACACACACACACGCAGACATATACACATATATATATATATATATATATATATATATACAGACACACTCGCAACACTGCCTGGCTGCACATTTTTACTTTCTCGATGAATACTCATTGAGCAGTCTCCAGTTATCTCTGCCCTCATCCAGCCCCCTCCAACTCTGCAGCTCTCCTTGGCTCTACTGTGACTCATCCCTCCTCCCTTGCTGGCAAACTCTTACAAAAGTGAGAGACAGAGCTGTGCGTGAGGATAGGGTAAGGAAGTGGGCTGCATAAGGTATTTACTGTTGTTTTACTATGCATAGTAAAAAAAACAACAAGGGCAGAAAATGTAATGGATGAAAAAAAATGACTGAAGGTCCACTTTAATATTCATTATCTAACAAGTGGATTTCCTGTATTCCAGTTTGCAAATGTAACAGCTCAAGACACCTTTTTTTTTGTCTCTTATCTTTCCCTGTTAGATTTATCCTTTCTAAGGATGGTGTTTTGTATGTCAAGCTTCGTGCTGGACAGTTGTCCTACAAAGAGGACCCCATGGGCTGGAGAAGTCTACTTGCTCAGACTGTTACTCTCAGAAATTCTGAAGCTCGTACATTTAAGGTAGTTTTTTCTTGTGTGAAAACTGATGTCTCATGTCTTTACATTTTTGCAGCCTATAATTTTACACTTTCTATATCATAATTCACGCTCTTAAAATAGTTTCAATGTGTAAAAGTGACCACAAGAGAGGCAGATGTCAATAATAGTTCTCACTCTCAGATGCTACTAGCTGTTTTTTGTGGCTATGTACTGTATTGGTTTAATATGACGAGGGTGGTTTCTGCTTTACTTGGGTGAAGTTACAATCATTTTGTGACTGCAAAATAGACTGCACAGATAGACAATCAACCACCAATAGTGTCTACTGGTGTGGACAAGACAGTTGTTGGTAAGTTGCTTTGATCTGCAAAATGTTTTATGGTTAATAATTGCTTGAAAATGGTTGTAATAAATCACCTAGTTTATGACCAGCATTAGCAGTTTATTACAAAATGCTTTTTTACTGAGGTTGTATTTGATGATTTAGAGGCAAATCAATCTAAGTAGAGTTCTTTAACAACTCAGGAATATAGGTGAGGTAGGTGGAAACACTCTTTGGACCAATTTCATAAATGTTTCTCTGCCTTTGAATACGGGTATGCATGTTGAGCAAAAAAACAAAACGATACAGCATATGATAAAAATTAATGAAGGAGAAATCCTTTTTTTTTTATTATCATTATTAAAATTATTTGATCGAACATTTAAAGGAGTTAAATGGAGAGTGTAAAATACATTTGCCTCCCTCAGTGTATTCAAGCTTAAAGTAGAACCATAGGCAAAAAGTTTTTATTTTATTTTGGATAGAGTAAGGGAGGGTTATAACACCAGTTGGTTTATTTTATGCCTTGTGTGCCTCCTTGGGAGATTTTCCTTTACTTCTGGTCCCATAGCCAATACAGGGGGTGAGAGGAAATCCCTGCAAATTAAGGGAATCTGTTGGGGACCCCCTAGTCACCAGAACTAGTGTCCCCATTGATTTCCCCTATTATTTTTCTGGGGACAATCCAAAATTTGGGATTTAGTTTTACTTCCAATGCGAATAGTAAACCACACAAATAGAGAGGATACATTTTCCTAACGGGGCCACAGACAGCAATAAAACCTGATAGATGTTCTAATTCCTCTCCACTCTGTCAAAAAAGGGGGGATAGAGTTGGGACTTTAGATATGAGGCATATGATAGGAACTGCCACAGGCCTCCATCCCTGTAAATAGATAAAAGTGGGGGAGGTTTTGGAACTTTAAATGAGATGTGTTTTTAGCAGTATGCGATTAAATATATATATATATGGAATATAAAAAATGTTTCCATAATAGCCAGGCTCAAAGTTACCAACCAAAAAAGCACTAAACCAAATTAATCTGTCTAGCTGTATGCATTAAAAACAGAGGTTTAGTTGCATGTATTTGCAAATACCTGTAGTAAGCTGCAGGCCAACGTCAAGGCACTCTGTGTGCTGCAGTCCTAACCATATGAATTTTAAAGTCTCCTAAAAAGGAGCACAGGCGTGCTAATCAATAGATAGGGGGCAGGTGATATCCTAAACCCGCCCCTACCTATAGTTGGTCTGGCAAAAAAGAGCACTGGAAAAACAAAAGAAATGCAGGAGTGGAACCAAACATGCCTACCAAACACACAGAGTGCCTTGACGTTGGCCTGCAGCTTACTACAGGTATTTGCAAATACATGCAACTAAACCTCTGTTTTTAATGCATACAGCTAGACAGATTAATTTGGTTTAGTGCTTTTTTGGTTGGTAACTTTGAGCCTGGCTATTATGGAAACATTTTTTATATTCCATATAGATATATTTAATCGCATACTGCTAAAAACGCATCTCATTTAAAGTCCCAAAACCTCCCCCCCTTTTATTCCTTTCCACTCTATCCAAAAACAAAATAAAAAGTTTTGCCTTTAGCTATACTTTAAAGAGAAACTGCAATCTGTTCACATAATTTGTAATAAAAACATCTTTGCCATTCTGCAGCTTCTCTCCAACCCCTTTGCATATTATTTTATATATAGTGTGATTCTGTACTTGCCAAATATTCTGCAGAAATCTCCCTCCACTGAGTCTGGCTGCAACCATATTAACTATGGGCAGCTGAAGCTGCTGCTGCCTGTTAATTTCCTGGATTTTCACAGACACACAGAGGCAAATCTCCAGCCCTGCAGATCTCATTGGCCCCCTTATGGCTTTCTCCCTCTCCCTTCCTGTCATAAGCCTAGGCTTTTTACCAGACAAGAAACAGGATATGGGCTGTATAAGGTATTTACTGGCAGAAAAAAATGTTCTACTATCCAAAGTTAAAACAATAAGGGAAGAAGATTTAATAGATGGAAAGTTGAAAAAATTACTGAAGTTCCACTTTAAAGCGGAGTTCCACTTGTTTTTTTTGGTTTATTAAAAGTCAGCAGCTACAAAAAGTGTAGCTGCTGACATTAAATAAACAGACATTCACCTGTCCCACGGTCCAGCGATGCGGCTGCACGGAGCCTCACTCCTCTCCGCTGTGCCGTCATAGCAAATGTGGGCACTGTCACGGCCTGGCGCATACTACAAATTCGCGAGCCGTGCCTCACTCTGCTAGTGGCCAGGCAATCTTCTGGGACCTATGACGTGTCCCAAAAAATTGCAGAGAGCGAGGGGCCGTCTGGGGGCGGAGGAGTTGAATAGGCGGCCAAGAGATGGAAACAGGAAGTCCCTCTTAAAACCCCCCCAAAAAAATGACATGCCAAATGTGGCATGTAAGGTGGTGAGGAGTGCTTAAAGCGGAAGTTCCACTTTTGGGTGGAACTCCACTTAAAGTACTTTAAAAATGTGGCTTCCTTACAGAGCCATAATCTAAAAAAAATAAGCTTTGCTACCCTACAGTGCTGCTTCTCCAAGCACCCCTCTGATCTTTGAAAATCACTCTACGTAGATCGGAAGTGCCCATAGATCTCTGTGGAGTCAAGTACTTCAGTCAGCAGAGCAGCACTGAGGGACTAGACTTGTGCCAGGACTACTGCAGCTACTGTGTGTTGAATGCATTTAGTGATCCAAGTTGAATTTACAATTAGTTTAAAACAAAACTTTAGGAAGCCCCTTCAGAAGCTATGTGCAGAGAAAATTAAACAAGAAATGTTCCGCTGACTACTGACAGATAAAGTGAATAACATTGATTATCTCTTTACAGTGGAATCTCAAAGTGGGTGGGATATATTAGGCAGCAAGTGACTATCTTGTCCCTAAAGTTATTTAAAAAAAAAATTGGAAAGTGTAAGAATTTGAGCGACTTTGACAAGGGCCAATTTGTAATGGCTAGAGGAATGAGTCAGAGCATCATCAAAAATGCAGCTTGTGGTCAGCGTACCTGGTCAGCGTGGTCCGGACCTGCCAAAAGTTGTCCCAAGAAAGAAGAACCAGTGCCCGGGTCATGAGCTGCCAAGGCTCATTGATGCACATAGGGAGCATATGGGAAACCTGCTACTGAGGAATTGGTGCCAAATACTACAGCATACCTTCAGAGGTCTAGTGGAGCCCATGCTTCGGGGGATTAGGGTCGGTGGTCATCATGCTATGGCTGATCAGTGTATTATTTGCAGTAAAACTTTTTACAATCGTTTATATGTAATTATTTTAAGGTATGACATCTTTTACAGGTATGCATAGTAATGTAACTATGCATATATACCATACCTGTGGGAGCCCGAGATAATCTGGAAAACAGTAGATCAGGAGAGACCACTACTCCAGTGATCTCCACTTGCTTGCATTCTGAAAACAGGAGGCAATACGGAACAGGCACCATTCAGAGAATGGTTAGCATTTTCTCAATGAATGCAAAGTATTCTCTGATTGGCAGAGTTAGAGCAGTGACACCATGCTTCACTTTGCCCAATCAGAGAATGCTTTGCATTCATTGAAAAGATGCCAAGCATTCACCAAATGGCACCCATGGCAACCAGCTAACCTCCTGTGTTCAGAATACAGCAGGGCAGCCACTCGGCACATGACTCAGGAGCCTAGTGGAGATCACTGGAGTAGCAGTGTCCAAGCTGAACCAATGAAACTATGAAAAAATACCATATCTGGAATTCCCCTTTTAAGAGTTACTATTGACCTCTTGGTTCTTTTAGGAACACAGTACTACAAGATGTCAAATCTTCATTTCAAACATTGTTCTAAAAATTATCTTGGATTTATTTTTACGTATTTTTTACTTATTTTTAGTTCAGTAGCCTTCGTTTCCCAAGACAGTGATGTTGTATGTGATTGTACAAGGCACTTGCTTTGTTTGGCTGTGGGAATGCTATAGAGAACAATAGAAATGTTTCCTTTGTACACAATTTTCTCTAAATAAATAAGAAGTGCAAACATGCTCTACCTCCCTATTGGTGTTCGTTAAAGGGTGAATCAAATGATGACGTTTATATAGATTTAATAGAAGCCTGTAAGACACAGCGTTGTCAAACAAATGACTAAGGGTCAGAAAGTGATAGGGAAATCTCTGACTGGGACAGAGCCTAACAAAATAATATTATATATATATATATGTGTAATTTTTTAACACTACCATTTCCTGTGAGGTTTTAATTCTGTGCTTTCTTGTACTGTTTTCCCACGTTTCCTTTTGCTCTATGGATAAAGATTTAGGGGAGACCTAACCAGTTGAGTTCACACGATCAAATTTTAATTCCCAGTTCTATTTAACGTGATATTAAACACAAAAGCAGAAATGTAATATATCAAAGCTTTCCAACCCTTAGATGTGGTGGCTGCATTAGTTTTTCTTTTTTTAGGCCCTTTTCCCTCTTTTTTTTTTAACATGGTCATCTGGTGA
Organism: Rana temporaria; assembly: GCF_905171775.1. NCBI lineage: Eukaryota > Metazoa > Chordata > Amphibia > Anura > Ranidae > Rana > Rana temporaria. The sequence continues at coordinate 386,196,202 of NC_053492.1, forward strand.
GTAACACACCTCATGTATTTTTAGTGTGTCCCCACTCTGGATGTAGTAGCACAGTCACCTTTTGGACAGCAGCTTTGTTAGTCTGGGGGTAGGGCAGTGCAAGATGCACTAGTCGATTTAGATACACTAACAAATTGAAGCCAAACTCTAGCTCACACGCTGCAGTTATACAAGCAAGTTTTTTTTTTTTCCGGGATAACATTTTATATGAATAAATAAAAGCTTAGTCATTGTAAGCACCACTGTAAATGGTTTTTCTTAACACTCTAAATGCTACATTTGCAGGAGAGCTTGTTCTTTTAAAAAACAAACTTACTGGCCAGATCACCAGGTGAAAATAAAGGAAAGAAAGTCTAAAAAAGAAAACTAATGCAGCCATCACATGTAAGATTTAGAAAGCTGCAATATAATGTTTTTTCTTATGAGTTTAATACTACTTTAAATGAATAAAAAAAAAAAAATATCTGGAAATCTGGCCAGAGTTGGTCTTGAACAGTTAGGCCTCTTGCACACTGCTGCCTAGAAATGCAGTATCTTTAGGCATACAGGTGTTTTTTTTGTTTTAATTCTGCTTTAAATTTGTAAATGTAGACCATTGTTTTCAGCAAACATGCACTGCGTATGTGTGTGTGTGTATATTAGGGTTGTCCCGATACCACTTTTTTAGGACCGAGTACAAGTACCGATACTTTTTTTCATGTAGTCGCCGATACCGAATACCGATACTTTTTTTAAATGTCATGTGACAGTTTTCAAACCACAATACAGACTAAGGATATTTTCTTTAGAATTATGAAGAACTCTAACTCAAGACATTATAAAAGAATAAAAATGTTTTATTTGCTTGTCACGCAGTAGTAAAAAACTCAAAGAATTTTCATAGAACATGTTGATAAATACAAAAAAAGTATTCTATTTAGGTATCGGGAGCATTTGCGCGAGTACGAGTACTCCCGCAAATACTCGGTATCGGTCCCGATACCGATACTAGTATCGGTATCTGGACAACCCTAGTGTATATATATATATATATATATATATATATATATATATATATATATATATATATATATATATATATATATATATATATATATATATTATATGCCACACTCCGTTGAATAACTAAAGCTAAAAAAAATTAACAGGTGTGTCCGTGTGAGTGCTATACAGCCCATCCTCGTGTTTTTTTTTTTTGCAAGGAATGTGTGTTGTTCATTCATCAGTACAGTGTGCAAGTACCCCAGCTATCATTACTATTGTCTTCTACTAACCCAAATTGAAAAAGCATCTGTTTCTTTCTTTTAAAGGGGAAGTACAGTCAAAGCCTGTTTGGCTGTATTTCTCTTGTACTTCCAAGGAATGCAGTTCATTCTGCTCTCCTGTGACCCGTTTTCAGCAGACAACGGGCTGAAGTCACAAAGCCGGTCCAGGCTGGGGCAAGATCACAACTATATGGTTGGGATCCGCCCACAATCCTTGACCAGCAGCTAGCCGCTCCTGCCCCTTCCATAGCCCAGCACTCCAGTGAGCACTGGGGGGGGGGGGGGAGCTGACAGCAGTGACTGACAGTCACCAGCTCCCTGCACACAGAGCTCTGGGAATGGAGGTCTTGGTTCACTTGGTTCTCAGTCTTAGAGCTGGTGGAGGACAGATGCAGCATCAGCGTTGGCTGATGCTGCATCCACCTAGGTAAGCATGATTCTTAAAAAAAAAAAAATACCCTGAACGTCTCTCTTACGTCAGTCTTTTCTTTTTATAATAATTCTATTTACGGCTCAATATCCCAAAGGCTCATTTTATGTGGAATGTTCTGTCACTAATTTAATCATTTTGGCCTTAAAATAAAGTGTGGCATGACTTGAGTAAAGGATGTTGCTTGATAAACAATTAAGAACACACTGTTCTTTTTTCCTTATTAGCCGGAGGCCATTTCCGCATTTACGTCTGATCCGGCATTGCTGTCATTCTCCGAATACTTTTGCAAGCCAACAACTGATATGGGCCAGGTAAAATTTGGATTATTTTTCTAATATGCAAAATGTAATTTTCATTGAAACTTTTATATGTGGTGTAAAACGTATTTACATTTATGTAATTCCTCTCTTTTAGTTTTGACTATTTTAGTATCAGTAATGTTTAAAAAAAATTGCTGTTTGATAAAGGGTAAAAAGGGCTCTTGGTTTAAAACGGCTAAGTTCACCTTTTGGAGCATGTTACACATTGCACCCATATTTCGGGTGTAACATATAATATGCTGTAGACCTGACCCATACACACACACCCCAGATTCTCCCCTCATTTTGATAGTGAACAGTGCAGCTGTGCAGGGTTCCATCTGCACCGCCACATCATTCATTCACAGGAATCTGCCACCACAGCAGAGGGCCTGTAGTTCTCAATAGACCGCAAGCAAGTTGATCAGCACACTCATTGTCCATATACACTGCCTACAGGTCTGTAACAAAAAGCCTGTACAGAAGTTGCAGACAGTGTGTCCTGGAGCCTGGCATTGCACCAGCGATCCACTGATTGCAGGGGCAACGCTCTGCAGGCTCCTGTGAATAAAGACAAAATATATAATGCACCTTTTTATGCAAAAATATGTGCATTTTTTTTTTTTTTTTTTTAAAGGTGAACTTATCCTTTTAAAATTAGGAAAGGTTAGCTTTGCCATGGAAAATACCCATATTTGGTTCCTATAGACACCTGAAACTTATTATATGGATCTTATTTTAAAAGTAAAAACAACTTTTCATGAGCAAATATGTAATTTAAAGGTTACATTTTCCTAAACATTTTTGCCAGACCACAATTGTTATAGTAATCTATTTGAGCCAGTAGGCCACTGCATATTGTGTATTTGCAGCATTTTTCCACAGACAACTATAGAAAATCCTTATGCCTGCAGCCCTACTTGCTTTTTATGTTTTTCAACAAAATATGAAATTGTGGAAACATTTTTGGGTACACTTCCATGAAAAGTAGAACCCACAATGTTCTCTTGAACTTGAAACTGACCAAAGTATTTGGCTTGAATGATTGATTGTTAATTTCATATTTAATACAAATCAGACTTTGCTTTGGATTCAACAAAATATTTTAGATAAAATAAAAATGGAATGGACACTAATGATGGGACCTTAACCCCCTATTTTGCTGCACAACCTTTGCAGGCAATCACTGCAAAAAATAATCATTTTTGTAGCTTTCCGTGAGATTACTGCACCTGCCAGCAGGTATTTTGTCCCTACAAAGCATTTGCAGATCTTTCATCAAGCTTTGTTGAACCTACAATCCAGCTACAGTTTGTAAATGTTGAACACAGTGCCTAATGGAAATGCTGATTGCCACTTTAAACAAGCTACTAGTGGACTTCAGCACTACTTGAAGTTTGTTGAAAGCCTGTTGGCAACTTGTTTAAAGTAACAATTATCATTCCCATTAAAGCGGAGCTCCACCCTAAAGTGGAACTCCCGCTGATCGGAAACCCCCCCCCCCCCCCCCCGACAGGTATTTGCACCCACTTCCGGCCACACAGTTTCGGGTAAACTGCGGGCATGACATCACTTCCCGTCCCCCCGTTGTGTTCTGGGAACACTCGGCCCCCAGTACACAGCGGGAGCCAATCGGCAGGCGTATCGCGACTCGTGCATGCGCCGTAGGGAACCTGGCAGTGAAGCCGGAGCGCTTCACTTCCTGGTTCCCTCACAGAGGATGGCGGGGGGCAGCAGGTGTAAGTGTCCTAATATTAAAAGTCAGCAACTGCAGTATTTGTAGCTGCTGGCTTTTAATATTTTTTTTTTTAGCGCACATCCGCTTTAAGATCTGTGTATAGCATTTCCAACCAGGAGCTGAAAGGCACTTCACAGGCTTAGAAAAATGTACTTTAAGCTTGACAAATTTTCATAAACTCTGTTTCATTGTGTTGCGGCACCCTAAAAAAGTCCCAATTTCTTGGTTCTTGATTTATTATGTATATACAAGGGATGTGGTGCAAATGACTCGCAGATTTCAAGCAAAATTTTGCTTATCTCTGTTCACACTGTTCTTATTCAAGCTAAAGCCTGCGTGAAACAGGCCTAACAGGTTAAAGCGGCCCCAAAACATAACCATACCCCCTTCATTATTCACTATAGATACAGTGTACATTTCTTTGAAGGCTTAATGTTTTTTATCTGTGAACATGGAGCTGTTGTGACCAGCTTTACTCTTATGACATACCAAAGGCATGCAGTTATACATGAGACATGAGAATAGCTTTTTATTCACTTTTCAGGAGGGATGAAGCGTTGTTTCATTAGCTGTTAGGGTAAAAACAGATTTACATACAGCTACACCAAAAAAGAATATACAGACATGGGGCAAACATAGAGCAGAGCATTATGGGTTAACTAGAGAGAGAGCACAGTTTCCGCCTTTCAGCTGGTCCTATTTTGGTTTAATTTATTTTTATTATCAGTGTTTTCAGATAAGGAGCATTTAAACGTATGTAGGTACAAAAAGAAGAGAGAGGGGGGGGGGGACAAAAGAAGTAACTGATACATAATAAGACGTGGTAACAAAAAGGCCAAAGGCCCCACTTGTATCTGACTTAACAGTGAGTCATATCCAGGAACATGAATAACATAAGGGGGGGGGAGGGGAAGGGGGGAGTAGCAGAAAGGGAGGAAAACAAAGTAAGAATAATTAATCCAGACACCCCATAGTTTGGTGTGCTTTTCCCAGTTGTCGGTTCTCTAGCCTGCATCTCCTCTATAAGCATGGCATTGTTGATAGAATCTGCCCAAAGATTAAGCAGAGGGATAGTATCAGTCTTCCGGAATCTGGAAATAAGTTGGCGAGCTGCGGAGAGAAAAAAAATCTAAGGAGACTAGATTTCTGTGACTTGACAGAACCCGGTAGACAAGTGATTGTAGATTTCGTTATGTACGGTATTTGAAAAATACATTTTCAGAGGGGGCAGATATGATCACGTCCCCACCTAATATGCAGGTAGGTCCCCCTCTCTTTGTGACAGCTTGAACAGGCATCCATAAAATCAGGGAAGATCCGATTTATGGAAACTGGACCCCTGTACCTCCGAGATATCAATTTGAAGTTGTTTTCCTGTGTGTATCCTGAGATTGAGGATTTATAAATGAACATAAATGAGGGGTTATCTCCATCTCCAGATCCCTGGACCATAATCTGGTGTAAGTGGGGAGCTCACTATGAGTACAAGACAGAATTCCTTTGTAAATTATGGACAGTGTATGGCTGGGTGTTTTCGAGAGAAAACACAATCCTTCATATGCTGTTAAGGGTCTATGCGTCCTGCCTGTCCCATGCAATGATTTACAATATTTAGATAAGCTGATGGTTGTCAGCCAGTCTGGTAGCATTTTGTTATCAGATGGTTCTCTTTTGAATAAAACCAAGCCGTAAAAGAAGGCCACACTCCGACAACTCCTTCAGTTGAAGCTATTGTGAATGGACATTTCTTTCCTGTCACTTTTATTTTTATTTATTTTTTTATGCTCAATCAAACGTGTTTTATTGAAGTAATATAGTGGTCATATAAAAGAAGACCTCAATAATATGACATCACTGTTAGGTAATCATATCTGGAACCTGCTTTTTTAAAGACATTTTTCTTTCTTAAAGCGGAGCTCCTACTACATTTAACAATTTAATCTATATATGTGTCTCATGAGGGAATCACATTGTATAAGTAAGTTTGCTTACTGTATTTAAATTAGCCGCCGATCTCCCAAATAAACTTAAAAAGACACTTTTTAAAAATGTTTTTCTCGGTTCTCATTTTGCTTGTGGGCATGGCTTTAAATCAAGAATGTTGTGTACATGGCTGCTGGTGTTCCCACACTCACTCACAGCTATCTGTCACGATCTTCTCCAGCCTAGATTTTGGATCATACTGCATCTGGACTGGATAATGAGGAGCGAGCCTGGAAGTGACTCTCAGGCACTGGGCCTTGTGTGGACATTTTCCAGGCTGGTTCTGCTTAACTGCAGGGTACTTTCCAGGTCCAAAGGTGCTGGCATTTGTCATTGTGCTTGCCCTGTCTTTGAAGGATCAATTAGTGATTAAGTTGTTTGGGCCAGGCATCCGGAGCTTCTTCATTTATATTGGTTGCTGGTCCCCTGTTTCCTGCCAGCATTGCTGTAGGAGTTACCACTGTTGGACAGAGTGCTGACTTTCTGCTGACTAAAGAGTCAAGCACGCAATCAGTGTTCTTATTTAAAACAAGTAACCAAAGCAATGCAACATTCAGTCATTGTGGGATAAGTCAATTCTTTCTCTGGATTAATCGATTTGGTTAATGTCAAGGACCAGACTATTCCTGTTTAGGTGGCTGTAAGATTTGACAGTGGAGTTAGGAAAATTGTTGCTTCCTGCTCAAAGATCATGACGACCGATGCCATCCTGTGGACCATGGGGGGAATCCTGGGCACCTTAGCGGTACAAGGGACTTGGATGCAGCAGGATCAAGATGGTGAACATTGCAATTATCCTCATTGCTCCATATCATTTTATACAGACATGGTGCATTATAAACCCTAGTCATTTAATTTGGGCTTATGTAAGAGTTTAATACCATTTTAAGGCTCATTCCACTAGACTAGAGCAATGAGCGTCACTTGGGCTTTTCAGCATCAAATCTGTTTCCCAGATTTGCAAGGCTGCCAACTGGTCTTCTGTTCACACATCCTCTAAGTTTTTCCAGGTAGATGTTTCTACCTCATCGAATGTCAGCTTCAGGCATATGGTCCTGCAGGCAGGTTTTTGAGCTGCAGATGATCCTCAGCTCCTGTTGTGATTATTGGGCCTGTTAATATTAGACGTGTTAGTGGCTATTTGCTGTGTAGCCTACTCCTCAGTTGGACTGCTTTTTCATGAGCATTTGCAGGTTTAAGACTAGCTGTGTCCCTTAGTGCAGTGGTCATCAACCTTGTCCTGCAGGGCCCACAGACAGGCCAGGTTTGCAAGATAACTGAAATACATCACAGCTGATATCATTTGCTCCCCAGTGATTGCAGTATTCTAGACTGCATCTCCCCAAGGTAATACATAAAACCTGGCCTGTTAGTGGGCCCTGCAGGACAGGGTTGATGACCACTGCCTTAGTGGACAAAAAGGAAAACAAGTGTTTGTTCACGCCATAAAATGCCTTTTTGGAGTCAATTAAAGGACAGACCTCTGTGTTTATGATCATGCACTTGGTACCAATTTGCCCCAAACCATGGTGGAATTAGGACAGGATATTCCCTGGACTGATCTACATTTTTTATTTGGTATCCAATCTCCCTATAGGCAGAAGAATAGTAAATTAAAAATCCTGTTTTTGGTATCATCCAGTAAGGGACACAGAATTACCATTAGGTTGCCATTGGTTATGCTGTTACCTCCAGGGGGATTGGACACTAGATCCAAAAAGCTGGCGGGCAGTCCCTAGGAGCTACAACTCTTAATACTATGCCAGCTCTGTTTCGTTTGGTGTCCTCTAGGAGGATGAACATCTTTCCTCGTTGCTGTTAAGGACAGCTTTTGAATATCCCATGGTACTGTAATTAAAATGCTGTATCCCTCTATTAACAGTAGAATGGTTTTAATTTGTTCATACTGTATAATATACATCCATTGGGGGACACAGCTCCCTCCCCTCTGGTTTGGCTGTGCCATTGTGTTTATTCATAATACTTGCCACAACACAGCTGTATTGGTAAGTGAAAGGTTATAGCCACCTAGCTGCTGGCCTCCAGTTTTTTGTGCATAGTGTCCAACTACTGTATGATCCATGGAATGTTAAACTGAATTGCTGCATCTCTCAAAGGACTTAAATAAAAAATCCAGTTTTTACAAGTAGGTGCTGTAAAGCTTGTGAAAAGAGCATTTAATTTTTTTTATACCAGACCATAATAAAGAGAATATTTGTTCAATATTACTACAGACTCTTTTTAAGCACATCTTTAATACGGCTAACACATCCCAGTATATTTATATTTTTATTTGGAAGCCAGCAAAGGAACTACTATGAAAGTAAGTTGGCATACCTTACCTCACTCTCGTTCTTTTTTCCTACTCTCTCGATCTACACCTGTTCTTTACTCTAGAAAACGTGGGGTGCCGGGCCCCTCGGGCCACACTGTCCTGTTTAGGGGAGTCTGGGCAGCATGGCATCGCTGGATGAATAGATACACATTCTACCCTCACGGGCCCTGAGACAAGGGCCATTGTGCACTGCTTAGGCGGTCACTCTGAAACACACCCATATATATGTGTACCTTGCATTTATTTATTTTATCTTTGATTTCTGAAGATGCTGCTGTCCGGGAAACCATGTATGTTGTATACAAGTGCCTTGTTTTGTATTCTGTTGTAATGTTGCACTACTCTGTATGTGGTCCGCTGGGACCGGCTTCCTGATATAATTAAAAAGTTAAAAAAAAAAGAAAGTAAGTTGGAAGTGCCAAGATAATGAATGTTTATTTCTGGTCTATTTAATTGTAAAGAGTTGTAGTTGAAATGTGTTTTTGAGTTTTGACAACTGAGGCACAAAGTGTGTATCGTAAATACTTCAGGTACTTTTCTGCATCACAAAATACAATTCTAATTATTCTCCTAACTTTCTATATCCATTTATACCTTCAGAAACAGGACATCCTGGACTTGTTTTCCTCTATCTTGTACGAATGTGTAATTCAAGAGAACCCTGAGATGCTTCCTGCCTACATTGCAATTGACCAGGTAATGTTGATGTAGTACAAGATCCTACTGTCTGTGGTTATCATTATTCATCATTGCTCGTACATTTTTGTCCTGGTCGTGTTGAAGTTTTAATACTGATGGGATACCTCAAGAAAGTAAAGTACAAGGCATTGTAGTTTCAATTTTTTTTTAATAACTTGTCAAACGTAAGTTACATTGTCTAAAAATTCAAGTTGCCTTTGAAACATTTCATTGATAGTTCTTTTTTTTTTTTTTTTTTTAATTAGGCAGTTCGAGGACTAGAGAGGAGGGAAACAACAGAGACCTTTGCGCTATGGCAGATAAAGCTGGTTCTAGAGTTCTTTAGCTCACAGAACCTCCAGGAGAAGATGAATGGAATACCCTGTCGAAGGCTTTTCATGAATTCTGAGTTTTTGCCAGTAATGAAATGTACCATTGATAACACCCTAGATCAGTGGCTTCAAGGTAGAATTGACATGCATTCAAGTTTGAATTATGTGCGCTTATGATTAGGACACGTTAAAGCTAGACACTTCCAGCACTAGCTAGTCAATGCTGCTATATTAGGTGCAGAGTGTGGGTGGTTTTGATGAAGACAATGTAAATATTTTAAAGGGTTAACTTTGTGTAGGACTTGTCATGGCTACATTTTGTGGAGTTAAATATTTAGTTATGTTTTAGGGTTAAAGTTTGGTAAACTTTCAAGGTTAGGTTACCTTATTCCTAGTTTACTTCACTCTCTCTTGTTTAAAAAACATCCCTTCTTTCTAAGGTGGTATTAGTCTTCCACCTTGGTAAGAACATAGCCATCCTTTTGCCCTTCTCCAAAGCACACAAATGAAATCTGTCTTCATTGCCAAAATGTAGTCAGAGCCATAAGGCCCCGTACACACGACCGGATCTGTCCGCTGGGATTTATCCGCGGATCAGTTCCAGCAGACAAATCCGGTCGTGTGTACGGCCTAGCGGACATTTTTCGGCGGACATTTGTCCAGCCGACCGGTTTTCAAGCGGATACAAATTTCTTAGCATGCTAAGAAATCTACCTGCTGGAAACCTGTCTGTCGGACGTGTTCGGTCGTCTGTACAGACTCACCGGACACGTCCGTCTGACCGACCGCCATCCCTCGCATGCGTCGTACTGATTCGACGCATGCGTTAAGCTTTGAACTTCCAGGGCCGCCCAAGTCGCCGCGTCATCGTCGCGGCGACGGCGCGGCCACACCCCGCGTATTGTTTACGCGCGGATTTCTGTGTGATGGTGTGTACAACCATCAGACAGAAATCTTCGGGCGGACATGTCCCCTGAAAACGGTCCGGCGGACCGTTTTCAGCGGATTAACCTGCCCGTGTGTACGGGGCCTAAGAGTCTACCTCAAAGCAACAGCTTTGATAAAACAGATCCCCTCTTTGTCCTGTTCTCAGTAACTCGCAAGGGACACCATGCTCGATGGATAAGAAATTTGATAGACAAAGTTTATACTCTCAAGCACAAATCTCTTCCTGCACTTTTATTTGCCCATTCACCCAGTCATAGTTTTCTGGGCTTTCTGGCATCAGGCCTCTGTAGCACAGCATTGTAAGGGAGACACATGGTCTTCTATTCTATTTAAAGATTTTCATCGTTCTACCAAATGGAAGTCTAATGTTTTGTGGATGCAGGGTTCTTGCAACAGCACTGTGAAGTTGGGTCTATTGACCCTTGTTATTGTTGGACCTCCTGTTGGGCACAGTTCTATTTGCCTAGTTGTTATGTACCCTTCTGACCTATGTCATGGATAATAGGAGGGGGGGGGAGTTCTATAGTCTTAAAACACTTCTGTTCCAGGTTGACAATGCCGTTCCTCTGTAGATAAAGTACAATAAGGGAGCATCATCACTCAAGGAAGTGTTCTACTGGCAGAATCAGTAATTAAAAATAAAGTATAAAGCCTTCAAAAAGAAAACTTAAGAGCTGTTAAACTGTAATATATGTGACCAGGACAGAAAGTAAGAATGAAACTTCCTAATGGGGATGCTGCAATAAAATGTGTCATGGGAGTTTCATGGTAAAGTGTAACTAAATGGAAACCCTTTGGCTTGAATGGCAAGCATCATGTCTAGAGAAAACCGCTCATCACCTGGCCAATACCATCTCTACAGTGAAGAATGGTGGTTGTAGCATGCTGTGGGGATGTTTTTCAGCGGCAGGAACTATGAGACTAGTCAGGCTTGAGGGAAAGATGAATACAATAATGTACAAGAGACATCCTTGATGAACACCTCCAGAGCACTCTGGACCTCAGACTGGGGCAAAGGTTCATCTTCCAACAGGACAACAACCCTAAGCACACAGCCAAGGTAACAAAGCAGTGGGACAACTCTGTAAATGTCCTTCAGTGGCCCAGCCAGAGCCCAGACTTGAACTTTATTCAACATCTTTGGAGAGATCTGAAAATGGCTGTGCACTGACGCTCCCCATCCAATCTGATGGCTCTTGAGAGGTCCTCCAAAGAAGAATGGGAAAAACTGCTCAAAAATACGTGTGCTAAGCTTGTAGCATCATACTCTAAAAGACTTGAGGCTGTAATTGGTGCCAAAGGTTCTTCAACAAAGTATTGAGCAAAGGCTGTGAATACTTGTGTACATGTGTTTTCTTTTTCTTTTTTTCTTATATAAATTAGAAAGATATCAAACAAACTACTTTTTATGTTGTCATTATGGGGTATTGTTTGTAGTATTTTGTGGAAAATAATGCATTTTGGAATAGGGCTGTAACATAACAAAATGTGGAAAAAGTGAAGCACTGTGAATACTTCCCAGGTGCACTGTAATTCTATAGGTGTCAAGCTGATGTGTTTATTTTTGTATTAAATTGTAAATCTTAAATTAGAGAAATATTTTAGGGCTAGTTCACACACAGTTCTGAAATCAGAAAATATCAATTTGAACATTTAAAATGTTATCATATTGACACGATTGCTTTTTTTGCAATATATACATTTTGTATGTTAATTTAGTAATACAAATTGGCACATGATGAATATTTCCTTCCCGTGTTCCCTCATCCCAATAGGTGGAGGAGACATCACTCTGCACTCTTATTTAGCTGGCCAGCCAGTGGAAGACTCCCAGCTTAGTATGTTGGCCTGTTTCTTGGTTTACTATTCAGTGCCTGCTCCAAAGATGTTACTGGAAGGAAAACTTGAAGGTTCGTATTATTTTGTTTCTAATCTTTCATGGTTTGACACATATTGTTGGTATGTGTATATTTGTAGCACTTCAGCAAACATAATAATATATCATGATTTGATTTCTGTACTATGATTAAAAGGTTCCATAAAGACTTGATGTAGACTGTAAAAGGATTTGTACACTAGGGCCCGGATTCACGTACATCGGCGCATCTTTAGACCGGCGTAGCGCATCTCATATGCGCTACACCAACGTAAATCAATGAGGCAAGAACTGTATTCACAAAGCACTCGCTCCCAAACTTGGGCCGGCGTAACGTAAATTGGCCAGCGTAAGCCCGCCTAATTCAAAGTAGGAAGGTAGTGGGCGTGATCTATTATAATGAAGCGTGACCCCATGTAAATGAAGGGCCGAACGAACGGCGCATGCGCGCGCATGCTGACAATCACGTTGCATATACTCCCTAAGATGCGACGGCTCAATGCCTACGACGTGAACGTAACCTACACCCAGCCCCATTTACGTACGACTTACGTAAACGAGGTAAAACACGACGGCTGTTCCCTAGTCCATACCCTAACATGACTTACCCCTGCTTTTGGTGGAATAACTTTACGCCTTACGTAAACGGTGTAGACTACTGCGACGGGCGTAAGTACGTTTGTGAATCGGCGTATCTATGTCATTTACATATTTGACGTGTAAATCAATAAAAGCGCCCCTTGCGGTCAGCGTAAAAATGCGCCCAAGATACGACGGCGTAGGAGACTTACATTGGTCATATGAAGCCAAAATTCAGGCGTATCTTGTTTGCTGAATAAGGCGCATAGATACGACGGCGCATCCGTGGACTTACGCGGCGTATCAGAAGATATGTCGGCGTAAGTCCTTACTGAATCCGGGCCTAGATTCCAATCACTCGTTTTTTTTATTTTTTTCACATTTTTAGGCCCATTGCAGTGTTTTGTTAGCCCATTCAAATAACTGGTCTACCTTAATGTACAGTAATGTGCAACATAATTCACGTTGGTGCACCACATCAGACCTCACAGTTGTCAAGAGATGCCACTGCTATTCCTCTTTTCAGTTTCTCTTTTTGCTGAAAATATGTGAAATGAGAGAGATTTGTTGACATCACAACCAGACAATTGCTAATCATAAATCTGTAATCATTTTTTTCTCCAGGAAGCCGTAGTTTTTCTGAGCTGCTGTTGAAATTCCAAGACCTCAGAATGCCAGTGAGAGCGTTACTTAGACTTGCTCCACTTCTCCTTGGAAACCCTCAGTCTATGGTCCTCTAAGAGATCCCAGGATGGGCAGAACACATCGATGAAGACTAATGTGAATGAAAAGAGTAGTGAATGTTAAGCACTTTGTTTAGCAGGCTTCTCCTGTTGATTACTTTGTGGTTTATCAATTTTTGACATTAGGTTGTAAACTCGTTACTCAATATGTGGGTGAAGATGTTAGTCATGATTAGGAATCAAATACATCAAAATGCTTCAAGATTAGATGTCTACCCTGGTCTGTGGGTAGGCACTGAAAGTCAAAAATAGCAGGCCCGTGTATAAAGCTACGATTTACATTTAAAGGAAGGACATATTTCTACCAAAAGGAGGCTAAGTAGCAAGCATAGCTGTTTTCAGCATTGTCATTCTCATATTCCTGCAAGCAATACATTTTTCACATTAACAGATACAGTATGTATAAAAAGATCTTTTGAAGAGAGGAATTTGGTTACCTGAAAGTTGTATGGACAGTTTCAGAAGGAAGATACTGTCTAAAGGCGAGGGCTATGAGAATTTCAGCCAGATTTTCACCATTTGGTACATCCAAGGCCAATGTGATAAATCTTTAAGGTTGGAAAGTTTATGCTGTTTTATTTGTCTTAAAACTATGTGTATTTCTATTATGACATTACAATGCTGCAAAAATGTTTGTACATAAACTTTTGTTAACAAAATAAAACAAAAAAAGTAAATAATTTTTTATTTCTTTTGTGTTCTGCTGCAACCGCTCTAACAGATTGCATTGCCATGAATATGTGAAAAAACATAATCTCAATGGGCTGCTCTACACATGACAAAAGTGCCAAAGTAGCTCATGTAGCTTTTTGAGCGTTGAGCTTTGTGTATTTTCAGCCACGTGTTTTGACCCATTTGTCAAGGGACACAGTCCCAGTGTCTTTAATCACTGTCACACCAGTCCCAGTGTCTCTGATCACTGCCACACCAGTCTCAGTGTCTCTGATCACTGCCACACCAGCCATTGTGTCACCATAAGGACTCTTTCACATGTGTGATGCTCTCTGAAGAGTCATCTGTGTTCAAGTCACTCTTCATAGAGCATTTGACAGGCAGTGAGGAGGCATTGTATCGCCTCCTCACAACCTGCTTTAACCCCTTGGACCCAGTACAAGCACCCCATTCACTTGAATGGGTCGCAATCGGCAGGGGTAAAATTCCTGCCACAGCTTTGACGCAAAACATTGCAGTCACAGCATGTGTACATCCCTGGCCGCTTCCTCTGCAGCTAAAAGGTAATAGTTGAGGAACAGTAAAACCATGTCTTAAACGCAAGGTTTTACTGCCCCTCAACCTCACGTGTGAACAAGCCCTATCGATGCAGCCCATCAGTTTCTTCGATCACCACCGCACCAGTTAGTGTCACCAGACCAGTGTAGTTAGAATCAGTGTTCCTAATTGCCATCACGTCAGACCAGTGCAGCCAGCAACAGTGTTCCTTATCACTGCCACACCAGTTCAGTGTTGCCTTTGCCTGCAGCCTGTACTAACCCTAGCCTTTTTATTGACCACGTTTCTGCCTGCTGCCTGGACCCGGTTCTTTGCCTGTTTGCTGACCATGTGTCTGCCTGCCACCTGAACTGACCCATCTGCATGTACGACTGACTACGTTTCTGCAAGACTCGAAGCCCAGTCATCTCCTGCAGACACCTGCTCTCCCGGAACCACAGAAATTATTTTGTTCTTCCTTTCCCCAGCCTCCTGTACTTCCTGACCAGTGAACATGGCATTCCTGGGGGCAGCCACTTGCCAGTAGGCTTGGCTTATAGGAACAGTGACTGCTATATGTAATGCTACACTAAGCTATATTCCATGACCACTTGTATATAGGTGACAGTTACAGTACAATGCTTTGAATACAGTCGGTTGATTTGTGTGATATCAAAGATACAATGCCTGGTACATAATTAGTACAGACAGTAAAAAAGTCTCATGTGGCATCCCTAAGTATACCTGTGCTGTGTTTGAAAAAAACAAAACAATATCCTACTAAATTGACAACTGTGTGTATAAAAAAAAAGTGATGCTAAAAAATAAACATGTTTTACCTTAATGCATTCCTTGCTCTGAACTTTGATCAACTTAATCCCCTCCCTCGTACCCTCCAATCATCAAATGCTGGTCTTCTGTGTGTCTCTTCTACTCAGCTACACTCAATGGGAGACAGAGTCTTCTCCTGCTATGCTCTAAAACTCTGGCATTCACTCATATTTAAGAGGACCTGTCATGATTTTTTCTATTACAAGAGATGTTTACATTCCTTGTATCAGGAATAAAAGTGATCCATTTTTTTCAGTGTAAAAATTTATAAAATAAATAAGAAAACCCCCAAAAATTATTTTGAAAGCGCCCCGTCCCAACGAGCTCGCGCGCAGAAACGAATGCATACGTGAGTAGCGCTCGCATATGAAAATGGCGTTACCACACAAGTGAGGTATCACGCGATCGTTAGAGCGAGAGCAATAATTCTAGCCCTAGACCTCCTCTGTAGCTCAAAAGATGCAACATATAGAATTTTTAAGGGTAAAAGTTTGACGCCATTCCACGAGTGGGCGCAATTTTAAAGCGTGACATGTTGGGTATCATTTTACTCGACGTAACATTATCTTTCACAATATATAAAAAAATTGGGCTAACTTTACTGTTGTCTTATTTTTTTATTAAAAAAAGTGAATTTTTTCCAAAAAAAGTGCACTTGTAAGACCGCTGCGCAAATACGGTGTGACAAAAAGTATTGCAATGACCGCCATTGTATTCTCTAGGGTGTTAGAAAATATATATATATAATGTTTGGGGGTTTTAAGTAATTTTCTAGCAAAAAAAAAAAACAGTTTTAGTCTTGTAAACGCCAAATCTGAAAAACAGCCAAGGTCCTTAACTGGTTAGATGGACACTAAATCCGAACAACTACTATTTTAATATAGGTTGTTTTCCCTTACACAATGAACATGTACACTTCAATGAGCCGTTATGACTATTACAAACACAGTACTATTTTATGAATGAAATGGACAGGTGCACACACACTGGTAATTTTTGGTATTGGGAGATGAAAATATATACCGTAGGTAGGGCTGCTTGTGATGAATGTACTATTGTGAGTAGTTATTCATCCCTGCTCCATTCTGTTTATTTATGCTGTTATGGCTGATTGATATTCTATTTGACATTCCCTCTGTCCACTTACCCTTTATAGATGCTGCTAAGTTACTAATGATTTTAGTGTAACTGAGACTGGATGAACACAATGGATAATGGGACATCTGCTAGTCCTTAAATGGCTAAAACTGGGGCGTGCCATCAAGTTCTTGCAGGCCCGTCTCACTGGTGGATGCAGCAGTGTAAGCTTCTTATCTTTTGCTTAATGGAACAGACAACACCTATAACAAAATATTTTTATGCAATAATCACATTAAGTAATCAGAAGCACTAGTTTGCTTAAAGTAAACCCATTCTGAGAAAAGCAACAGTATTTTAACTACCCATATACCACATGCTTCTCTTTTCTTCTCATTCCTGCCATACCAATCAGTTGCCAGGAGGAGAAGCCAACCTGGGTAAGCTATGAGTTTCTCAATTCGTAGCTTGCATATGGGTCCTGGGGCAAAGTCATCCAGTGCCCAGGGCAAAGATGTCAAACTGCCCCTCTTTTCTATGATGTGCACACCCAGTATTCTTACCCATGCCTTATTTGCATGCTGTTCATCATACCCCTGTACAGGGGTCAGATGTTATAAGTCAGGAGTAAAAATAATGTACACTTCAATAAGTAGAGTGCAGAGATTTTAAAAACACATACACTAGGGTTGCACCGATACCACTTTTTTTAGACCGAGTACAAGTACCGATACTTTTTTTTCAAGTACTCGACGATACCGATTACCGATACTTTTTTTAATGACAGTGGACTGTGTCAGTAGTTTTTTTTAATTATTTTTAAAAAAATTTGTATATATATATATATATATATATATATATATATATATATATATATTGCTTTCTTTCTTTTTTCAGTGGGAGGGAGTGGACAATTTTTTTTTATTATTATTATTTTCTTAATCAGCCCTGTTGGGGGCTGATAAAATAATAATAAGGGGGGGGGCTCTGGTGAGATATCGGGGGTATAAACAGCCACCTGACATCTCCCCTTTGAGACAGAGAAAGGGACTAAGGACCCAGATTTCCCAGTCCCTTTCCCTGCAGCCTCGGCTGCATTGAAAATGAAGCATCGTAAACACAGGTTACGTTGCTCAGTTATGAATGAATAGAGTCAGTGATAACTGACTGTGCATTCAGAAAAGGAGTCGGTAAATGAGAGATTTACTGGCTCCTTCCTCCACTCTCCATCCTGACGGGTTCCAGGACAGAGGGGACGGAGGAGCACAGTGGGGGACCGGAGGCGCACAGAGAGGGGGACACGGGGCGATCGGTGTGTCGGTGGGGGAGTTGCAAACACCAATCTCCCTGTATAGATTTGATTAAAGCAGCTGGCAGCTGCTTCTCCTCCTCTCTCCCCCCACGGCTGTCAGCTGCTTTATTGAAATCTATACAGGGAGATCGGTGCTTGTAGTTCCCACCGCCGCACTGATCACCCCTGACATGCCCAGGTATCAGGTCAAGAATGGGAGCATTTGCATGAGTACACGTACCCCTGCAAATGCTCAGTATCAGTAACGATATCAGTATTGGTGCAACCCTAACATACACCCTAGTGCACGGCAACCACTGATTCATTTCACCCCTTTTGTTCACAGCACTATGTTTAATTAGTTATTTTGAGAACACACCCACATACAAGCACAATACTGTACGTACACTCAGGCCCACAAATATACACTTGCAAACAAACTCACACTGACATAAACACACTCACATAAATATTTACATACAGTACAAATAGCCTTTTCAAAAACTATTCATTCATTGTGCGTGGTCGTGTAACAGGCCAGGGTCAGTTCCGGAGAAGGCAGAGGTATGTTTAGCGTTAGGCAAAAGCATGGTCGTATAACAGGCCAGGATCGGTTCCGGAGAAGGCAGAGGTATGTACAGTGCAGTGGCATAAGGGGCGTGGAGGAAAATGACAGGAAATGAGAACTACGTTTACCATACTTTCCTAATAATGTTGGGAAGTATGGTAACGTAAAAAAACATACACTTATACAGAGACCTGGTTGGGAGGGACAATAATACACGGTGTCTTCTCTGACTCTGGCACACACAAGGCATTTTTTCTGATGTCTGTAGCCTCTTTCACGGGAGGGGGTTTTCTCAGGAAAGTGGCGTTCGTGGAGTCTGCTCACGGAATCACAGCAAATATTTTCTCCTGGGTTTTTCAGGGTACAAAAGGGCAGTGATAACTTCTTCTTGGTAGTGCAGATAGGATACAGGGTTTTCTGTAGATTTTTTGTAAATAACATAGGTGTTATACATGGCCAAAGTGAAAAAATAAATGGACACTTTTTTATACCAGTGGTGGGATTTTCTTGATGGAAGGTAGGGTTCAATCATCTGATCGATGAAGTCCACTCCCCCCATAAACAAATTGTAATCATAGACACAAGATGGTTTTTGGATTGGGTTGTTCCTTTTGGGGACTTCCACGTAGGTGTCATTGTGGATGGTGGTGAGCATGTGGACGTTTCGTCTGTCCCTCCACTTGACAGCCAATAGCTCCTGGTTCCTCAATGATGCCATCTCCCCTCGTCGTAGCTTTTCATTGACCAGTTTTTATATGGAACACAGAAATGTGAATTTAGAGAATGTTTTTAATGGCACCCATAAACTAGAGACACTGACTTAGGTTTTGGTTTGAAGCATTTGAAGATTATTCATCTGTTGCACATACACTTTGGACTATCCGTAGTTTTGAAGTCGTTGTCATTATTTTTTCCTCATCTGCACTTTAGATTTGTATTACACATTATTTAGTTGTTTGGAGTCGGTTATTTGGTTTTTATTACTTGCACATATTTATTTGTAAAAACATTTGAAAACCTTATATCATTTTCCTTCCACTTCACAATTATGTGCCACTTTGTGTTGGTCTATCACAGAAAATCCCAATAAAATACATTTACGTTTTTGGTTGTAACATGACAAAATGTGGAAAAATTTTAAGGGTATGAATACTTTTTCAAGGCACTGTAAATCCTATGTTAAAGAGTATCTCCAGCTAAACTTTTTTTTCTTTCTCTTATGCAACCTTGGATGGCAGCGTTGACAAAAGCAGAAGAAGCAAGAAGTACCCTCTGTTGCAGGCACTCTAGAAATTAAACACATTTGGTATGGAAGGCAAAAGCCTCTTTTTATTGCTCACTGGGTCCTCCTTGATGATTGTTAACATTTCCAGTTTTTCATTACATATATTTTGGCTTTACAGAAAATGTTATAATTTTTTTCATGCCCAGTAGGATATACTCTGGTTAAATAGCTCTGTAAATATTTCAGAAGCAATACCGAGTTCCTGATGTACAACTAGGGGGAATGGTAAATTGATTTAACTTGTATTGCGAAATGCAAGAATTTTTTTTTTATAATCATGTTACTAACTAGATTAAGAACGTTATTGATACATATTATCAATTTACTGGCAAGACTGGGTGCAGCTCTGTGTGGCTTTCAACAAATTGTGGAGCTATATTAAATGCTGCTTTCTCTAAACAACCTCACTCAATTGTTACAGGCATGTCCAGGCAGTGATAAAACTAATAACTACATAGCAATATACACAGACAGACCAAACCTACGCAAGAACATAATGACCTATTTGTTTGGTTGCACCTTGCTACCGGTATGCAAGGTATTTAATTTATGTAATGGAATGTTTTTTTTTTCAATTGGCACTTTGAAATTAAAGGTGTATTTACTCCAAAGCCCCATTCACACTGGCGCTGTCATGAAGCCTGTATTTAGAGGACATTTCTAAGCGCATATAAATGAATGTATTTTCTCTTCTGTTCATGGACGGACACAGCAGCCTTTGACCTTAGGGAATTATGCACCTTCCTTCCAGAATAATCTCTCCTGGAAGGAAGGTACATAAAACCCTAAGGTCAAAGGCTGCTGTGTCCGTCCATGAACGGAAGAGAAAATTGATTTTACGGTGAGTACAAAAATCTTTGACCTTAGGGTATTATGCACCTTCCTTCCAGGAGAATCTCTCCTGGAAGGAAGGTACATAATACCCTAAGGTCAAAGGCTGCTGTGTCCGTCCATGAACGGAAGAGAAAATTGATTTTACGGTGATCTGATTAGACACTTTAAATGCAGGTATATGCATGTGAACATGCCTAAACGCGTCTGAACCTGGTTTAAGAACATGTAAAAGCAGTTATCCCAGATGACTTCTCTATGTTTACATTAAAGTGTAAGTGTGAATACGGCCTTTTGCTTTCATTCTGTAGCATGTAGGCAGGTTGCCTACTGTGTGTATTAGCGCCTGGACATTGGGGAGCACTCCTTCGGGCAAGATTTTACCCCTGTGCTAGCATAAGTGACCCCGGCCACCACCTGGCGTAGCCCAAAGAACCCACCCCGGGGGTAGTCCTCTCATGTGACCCAGAACTTGGCGCCCAACGAGTAAAGAAGAAACATGGAGGAAAGGTCCAACATCGCCCACCTACTAGCCCTACAAGTGTGTACAGCACTCTAAGGCTTGCTGTCAAGTAACATACAGTAAAGTTATACGAATAAGCACACTTTTTTCTCAGCACAGTACAAAAGTACTCTGCAAAGCTGTTTTGTCCATGCAAGGCAAAGCAACAAGTTCACTTTAGAGCGCCCATCCTGAACAGAATATATTCTTTTTACTTTACTTCCACATTATTCTGTTTAGGTAGAATAAGTGAACAAATCACCTGTTGATCGAAGGTGTATAGAGAAGCATGTAACTCCCCCTGGAACAGTTCTGATGATTGGCTTAGTGCTGTCACATTAGGGCCAGGACACAGTCAGCTTTCTATAAACTCTAACTGGAGACTTGACTTAAAGAGGAGCTAATCTCGCTTATCCACGCTCCCTTACCAGCACCTTCACTCGGTCTTCTGGGTTTAGGATCTTTAACCATCTTGTTTGGCTGTGGCGGAATGACATAACTCCCGTACGTGTACACAGGAGTTCGTTCATTCATTCCTGCATCAAGATGTGCCAAGACAGTATACAAAGTTGCAAATGAAAAGCCCAAGGCCTACGATGGCAACGGATATCCTAATTAAACTATGAAGAGACATGCATATAGCAGGGATAACCCCCCTTCTAAGAAGCCGAAATTTCAGAGGCCACTGTCTCCCCCCCTCATCTTTGGTGTTGGAGAGAGTAAAAAAAAATCCCATCATCTGTGTCATTCAGATGAAAAAAGTTTCATTGTTGCTGTCATTGGGAACAAAATAATAATGTATATTGTCCAATGCAGATCATATGTTATACCAAAAATATCAGCCTAATAAATAACAGCAACAGTGCAAGGAGATCTCTCGTTTTACACTACCAGGCAGCCCAGAGATTCCATCCAACAGCAAAGGCATACACACTCTACATCATAACCCCAGCTTATGCTAGATCTTCATCCATTTAGCCATCGGCACAGCAGTGGTGTACTGGTCAGCAAACCCCTTTTTTTGTACGATTTTCTGATCGACTTCACCTATTATTGCTGAAATCCTGTTTCCTTACCCTGGCCATTGTTATCAGTCTCATTGAATACACTATGCCTTGCAGCACCTAAAGTTTTGTTTCCGGTTCCATGTACCTGAATCTCATTCTCTAATATAACTGTCTTTCCTTCCTTTTAAGGAAATATCTATTTTGTTAGTTCAGTACATCCCTGGAAGATTAACAAATACACGCTATTACCTAAGTACAGAGTTCTCCTAGCTGATAAGTTGTTTGTCCAAAGGTCCTCCTTAAACCTAGTATATCAGTCAGATTTTTGTATTGTGGCTGTCATACCTCAATGTCAGCCATTTGTGTGAGTTGGAATGTCTCCCTTTGTTCCGAGATTCCTTTACATGTATTGAGTTACTGTTTATCCTTGCTTAGCTTTCCCTTTTATAATCGTGTGTAAATATCTTAACTCCTTCCTTAAAAGGAACTTGGTGCTCCATTCTTCCATGTATCACACTGAAAATCTCTTTCCGTCTCGCCCTCTACATTACTCTTGAGAGGGTTACTCCAAAGACATGCTGGCAGGGCTGCTGTTAGAAATCACAGGGCCTCATACAGCTTACCTGACAGACCCCCCACGAAAATATCTGTAAAGGAAATTTGTAAGTTCTGTATATAATTGTATTCTATTTTGTATGTATTGCACACTACCCTCACTGCACACACTACTAATAATGTTTTCATTACACGTTTTCATTCTTTCGAGTCCTGATTAGAATTAGTCTGCCTATGTTACGCCCCTTGTTACCATAAACGTACAATTGTAATATTAATGTGATACCTACGTAATCATGTGTATAAAAACCTTCAATTGCATCCTAATAAAGCAGAACAGTTATTTGGAAAGATGCGGAGTGTATCTTTTGTGTCTGTTCCCTACTGCAGTAGTTATTAATAATTTGGAACCACTAATCAATATGAGGATAGGAGTTGCCTAGCTATAAAATGTCCATGTCAATATCAAAACAATATTTCTCTTTCGTTCATGGACGGACACAGCAGCATAATCTTGACATTAGGGTATCGGCCTTCTATCAGGAGAGGACTAGGCAGAAACATGTTAAAGTGTTTAAACAGCATAAAAACTGTACAGTACCGCCCAGGGCGCGTTCCCTCTGGGTACAACACCTCTCCCTGCATCTAGCAGCTCAGTTTTTTCTGCCTAGCATAGGAGAAGGACCTGGCTCCCTAGGGGCCCATTGGTCTGAGGAGAACTTTTATTTTTTGTTTTTTGATCCTGAGATCTACTGTCAACTGCCGACTGGGTGACAGGCTGGATATCCTAGATCCTTGTAGTCTCCCCAGATCGGCCATCGAGCGTGTGCAGGCCTTTAGCTATGCGCTGGGTAGGCCACGACATGCCCTGTTGCTCCAGGGGTGGCCGGTGAGCTACATGCTCTGGGGCACACATATGACCGGGCTATTACTGTCCGTGCCACAGTGTGCCAGGGCCGACAGCCACGCCGTACCGCTCGGGTGATGGGTCTGTCAGGAATGCTCCCAGCAATCCACGCAGGACAGGTAAGTAGCAGTTCCCCCTGCTTCGGCAGGATGGAACGACTGGGCATTCCCGGGAAGGTCGATTAGGGGGTTTCCACCCTTCCTTTCCTCTCTCCCTTCCTTCTTTCCTCCTTATGCTCTGCGGAGCTAGGCTGCTGTGTATGACCGGGGGTCCACCTGGGGGGGGGGCGCTGTTCTTGGGTTGGGGGCTGCGCTGTGGGTCCACTCTCCTGGGGCTGCTATCCGGCTGCCATGTGTGGGGGGGCCTCCGTTCGGGGGCCCCGGGTTTTCGCTGCCTTTTTTTGTTTGCTTTTCCCTTCTTTCGTGCGACCGGCGGCCATTTTGGTGATGTTGGCGCTATGTTTCCCGTTTACTTAGTGGCGGACATTTTCTTGTAGCCCACACACGTTTTTTCACTGGGCGGCCGACCGTCGGCCATTTTTTGGTGGGTTTTGGCCTCTAGCGGTGGTATCTGTCTCTGAAACAGTGCAAACAGCCTAGAAACACCTCAGAGGGAGAGAGTGACACAGGCGGGATAGTGCAGACGGCAGCTGTGCAGTACCTGGCTCGGTGGTGAGTCCTCTGGGGGGTCCCTAGGCTTCTGTAGCAGCTAGGAGGGCGACTTTGTACCTTGCCTTACGTCCTAAGGGTGTCAGGTGAGTGGGTCAGCATGGCGTCAGAAGCTGATGCTTCTTCCCCAGACATACGTGTGTTAGCAACTGGTGCCCCTGCACCTGCTGTATCTGTGGACGCTATGTCAGCAGTCCTGGAGGCTTTCATTGCCAGGGTGGAAGCGGTGTGTGGGCAAAAGGGGGTAAAAACGCCCCCACCATCTTCTGGGGACAACTCTGACTCAGATTTGGGCCCAGCTGTGGCTCCCGGCCCTGGTTCTGACGTGTCAGAGGATGCAGACCACAACTGTTCGGACAGTGAGGATGACTCCATGTCCGGGTCAGCGCATGATAGGGCGCTTGTTGGAGCACTTATCACCGCGGTGCGGGATACTCTTAAATTGAAGGATAAGGAGGAGGCATCTACAGACATGGCGGTGCCTTTCGGGTTCCGTAATCCGACCCACACTGCTAAGGTGTTTCCTTGTGTACCTTATCTTGATAAACTTTTATACAAGGAGTGGGAACGACCGCAGAGGGTCTTTTCGGTCCCCAAATATATATCGGTCCGTTACCCCTTTGAGGAGAGTTTCCTGAAGAAATAGACTTCTCCCACGATAGTGGACCCTCGTGTGTCCAGATTAAACAAGGTGACCGTGATTCCGGTGGAGGGGGCTCCTGCTTTCAAGGACCCTGCGGACAGGAGGGCTGAGGCAGTGGCCCGTTCCCTGTTCACGGTGGTGGGGTCAGCAGTGCGTCCTGCTGTGGCCGGGGCCTTGATGTCACAGACACTTACTGAATGGGCAAAAATGTTGCACCACGAGTTGAAAGAGCAGCAGGCTCCCCCAGCCTGTGTGGAACTGGTCGACCAGTTGGTGTAGGGCCTTAAGTTTTTCTGCGAGTCGGCCTTGGATATGATTTCCTTGCTGTCCAGAGCCTCGGTCTCTGTATGGTGCTGCGCCGCCTGATCTGGCTAAAATGTTGGTCCGCGGACCAAACTTCTAAGAAGGCCTTGATGGATTTACTTTTTAAGGGTGAGAGGCTTTTTGGAGCCTCGCTAGATGACATTATTAAAGATGCCACGGGAGGTAAGAGCACTCTGCTCCCGCAATCCAAAAAGGGTAAGGAGCCACGCAATGGGCAAGGGCCCTCCTTCATAAGCAAAAAAAAAGCATCCCTGGTTTCGCAAGCCCAACAAGCCTGTGAACAAATCTGCGACCGCATGAAGGTCTGCCCCCGCCTGACGCTTGGGTGGGGGGTTATCTTCGCGAATTTGCAGCTTGGTGGACTTCGCTGCTCTCTAACCGGTGGGTTTGCAAAGTAGTTTCCTCAGGGTACAAGATAGAGTTTCTCTCTTGCCCACCGAACAGATTTTTTCCCTCCAACCTTCAGCTTCCTCCGAATTCGTCTGGATGCCCTGTTTGGGGCAGTACAGGACCTGCTGGTGTGCGGGGTGATCATACCCGTGCCAGTGCAGGAAAGGTTTCAGGACTTATATTCAAATCTGTTTGTAGTCCCAAAGAAGGACGGGGTCCGACCAATCCTGGATCTCAAGCCCCTCAACTGCTTTGTAAAGGTTTAAAAGTTCATGATAGAATCAGGGGCATTTTCTGGCTTCCTTGGACATCAAGAACGCATACTTGCATGTCCCCATATTTGTCAGGCATCAGAGTTTTCTGCACTTTGTGGTCGGGAACGGCCACTACCAATTTGTGGCTCTCCGTTTTGGCCTGGCCTTGGCACCAAGGGTTTTCACCAAGGTGCTCGCACCAATTCTGGCCTTGCTAAGACAGTGAGGAATCGCTATTGTGGGCTAACTGGACGACCTCCTTCTGAGAGCTGCCTCAGACTCAGAATTAGAGGAGGATGTGGCGATTGCCAGTCAGACACTTCAAGAATTTGGTTGGGTTCTGAACCTCCAGAAGTCGGTGTTGGTGCTGACTCGGCGCCTGGAATACCTGGGCTTGATTCTAGACTCCTTGGAGGCGAGAGTTTTTCTCCCTTTGGAAAAGTTGCAGACTCTTCAGTCAGCGGTGAAGCTGCTGGCATCCCGCAGATGGTCGTCGATGCGCTTTTGCATGCGAGTCCTGGGGCTCATGGTAGCCTCTTTCGAGGCAGTACTGAATGGCCAACACTTAAGTCTTGCAGAAGGTGATCCTGTCCAAATGGGACAAATCTCTGTTGTCCCTGGATTGTCAGATCTGGGTGAGCCAACTAGTCAGGGGTTCCCTGGTCTGGTGGCTGAGATCTCCGGCTATTCAGTCCGGGGAAGTCGTTCCTTCCCCTTCACTGGACAGAGATCACTACGGACGCCAGTCTGACTGGTTGTGGGGAATTTGGGGTGTTCAGTCGACACAAGGTTGCTGGACGCAGGAAGAATCCCGCCTGCTGATCAATGTGTTGGGACTTTGGGCAATCAGGCAATGCCTCTCCACATGGTCACAGAGGCTACAGGGGCGTCCGGTCAGGATCCAGTTGGACAACGCCATCAAAGGGGAGCAAGAAGCTCGGCTGCAGCTTCGGAGGTCGCTCACATCCTGCGGTGGGCAGAACGGAGCGTGCGGGCTCTATCGGCCGTATACATTCCAGGCGTAGAAAACTGGCAGGCGGACTACCTAAGTCACCAGATGCTGGACCAAGGAGAATGGTCGCTACACCCGGATGTGTTTCGGCTCCTTTGCCAAAGATGGGGCACGCCAGACTTGGATCTCCTGACTTCCTGACATAATCGGAAGGTGTTAAGGTTTGTGGCCAGATCCAAAGACCCCTGGGCGGACACGACAGATGCATTGGTGGCTCCATGGGGGCAGTATCGACTAATTTATGCCTTCCCCCCGCTAAAGCTTCTCCCTCGTCTACTTCACAGGGTGCAGACCGTGGGGATTCCAATGATCCTAATTCCCCCTAGATTGGCCTCACTGTCCCTGGTACGCCGACCTAGTGTGTCTGGTGGCGGAGGTTTTTTTGGCGACTACCGATGCAAGAGGACCTTCTGTCGCAAGGTCCCATACTTCACCCTGCTTTACAGTCGCTGGCTTTAACGTTGTGGCTAATGAAAGCCAGGTGTTAAGGGACCGAGGCCTGTCCGATTCGGTAATTTCTACCATGCTGAGGGAACGGAAGTCATCCTCTCGGAGGATTTATCATCGAAAGTAGAAGGCTTACATCTCTATGTGTGAGGAGATGAAGTGGATCCTGCTATACAGCTTGGAGTGGACCAAAAACTTGCCTTAAGTACCATTAAGGGGCAGATTTCAAGCGACTCACTCCCTGGTGAGTACGTTTGTGCAGGGGGTTTGAGATGTGGCCCCTCCGGTCCGCCCGCTGCTACCTCCGTGGGACTTGAATCTGGTCCTCTCAGTACTTCAGAAACCGCCTTTTGAAAACATTAGAGAGATCCCTTTATTGACGCTCTCTCAGAAGGTTGCCTTTTTGGTGGCTATTACGTCGGTCAGACGGGTTTCTGAGCTGGCGTCCTTGTCTTGCAAGGCTCCCTATCTGATCCTCCACAAGGATAAGGCGGTGCTGTGCCCGCAGCCTTAATTTCTTCCTAAGGTCATTTCGGCTTTTCATCTAAATGAGGACATTGTACGGCCAAGGACATCTTTGTGTCCTCGGCCGTCGCATCCAAAAGAGGCTGTGTTGCATTCCTTGGTCGGACTCACTGTTTGTTTCAGTGGTTGGTCCTAAGAAGGGCCTGGCGGTCTCGTCGGCCATCATCTCTAGGTGGATTAGACAGATCTTGATTCAGGCGTATGCCCTAAAAGGGCGGGCGCCTCCCTTTCCTGTTACGGCGCATTCCACCAGGGTAATAGGTGCCTCTTGGGCTTTCCGACATCAAGCGTCTGTTTCCCAGGTGTGTAAGGCGGCAATCTGGTCATCTGTTCACACCTTCACTAAGTTTTACAAGGTTGATGTGAGCGCATCTTCGGATGCTTGCTTCGGCTGCAAGGTTTTGCAGGCGGCTGTTTAAGGTTGCAACTCCTCCGTTGAGGAGCTCTGGTTGTTTGGGGGTGAAGTTTGTTTGGTTGCTGTTCCCATCCCTCGTTTCTTTGACACTGCTTGGGGACGTCCCTAATGTCAAGATTATGCTGCTGTGTCCGTCCATGAACGAAAGAGAAAATAGAATTTTTGTACTCACTGTAAAATCCTTTTCGCTGAAGTTCATGGATGGACACAGCACCCACCCCTCCTTTTTTATGTTTGTACTGCTTTTTGACGAACTGAGCCGCTAGATGCAGGGAGAGGGGTTATACCCAGAGGCAGAGGCAGTTCTCTAATTAGGCAAAAAAGGCCTAATTTGCCTGATGTGTGTGGGAGAATGAGAGGGAATGTCCCCGAGCTGGCAGGGTGAGCAGGCCGGGTCGGTAAAGGATCGCCGCCATATATCTTTCATACACTGGTACGGTACCGCGCTGCTTGCTGCAGACGTATTGCGGAGGAGGCGGAGCTGCTGGACCAGCCACTGTTGAATCCGCAAGGAGCGGACTGAGCCGGGGTAGGGAGGCCTCATAAAAATCCCACTTGCTCCGCACCGCTGCAGACAGCCGTGACACCCGCAGAGCGGTGCGAGTATGCCGTGAGTGAGTCCAACCAATCTGATGCATTCACTTCCCTGTCAGGCGGAATGATCTCCGCCCGACAGGAGCTTCCTAGTCCCGCCCACGGCCCAGCGGGATGTCATTCACAGGCCGGGAAGAAAGAGCAGAGGAAAGTGCTGCTGCAAAGAAAGACCTGCGAGGAGCCCCATGCAAGTAAGTGTGCAGACTCAGAGGCTTAAAACGTTTCCTAAGGTGTTCTGTTGTCACATTGGCTGAACTGTGTTTAACTCTTTGGGGGGGGGTGTATTTGTAATATGCAGCATGAAGGGGGTTATTGCATTACTATACATTAGTGACCAGTGGCAATTAATTAACCCCTTTGTGCTGCATTTGTGGTACCAGTATCAGAGTAAATTAACCCATATATGGTGCAGCATGAAAGGGTTCACAAACTCTGACACTGGTGCCACTAATGCAGCACAAAGGTGTTAATTAACTGCCACTGGTCACTAATGAATCAGTGGCCAGTGGTGTATTTGATACTACCCCCCACTATACACTCCGCACCCCTCTCATGTACATACTACCCCCCACCATACACCCCTCTCATGTACATACTACCCCCCACCATACACCCCTCTCATGTACATACTACCCCCCACCATACACTCCGCACCCCTCTCATGTACATACTACCCCCCATCATACACTCCACACCCCTCTCATGTACACACTACCCCCCACCATACACCCCTCTCATGTACATACTACCCCCCACCATACACTTCGCACCCCTCTAATGTACATACTACCCCCCACCATACACCCCTCTCATGTACATACATCCCCCCACCATACACTTCGCACCCCTCTCATGTACATACTACCCCCCATCATACACCCCTCTCATGTACATACTACCCACCGCCATACACTCCTCTTATGTACATACTACCCACCGCCATACGCCATACACTCCTCTCATGTACATACTACCCACCGCCATACACTCCACACCCCTCTCATGTACATACTACCCACCGCCATACACTCCACACCCCTCTCATGTACATACTACCCACCGCCATACACTCCACACTCCTCTCATGTACATACTACCCCCCGCCATACACTCCGCACCCCTCTCATGTACATACTACCCACCGCTAATACACTCTGCACCCCTCTCATGTACATACTACCCTCCGCCATACACTCCTCATGTACATACTACCCACCGCCATACACTCCACACCCCTCTCATGTACATACTATCCACTGCCATAAACTCCACACCCCTCTCATGTACAAATACCCACCGCCATACACTCTGCACTCCTCTCATGTACATACTACCCCCCCACCATACACTCCTCTCATGTACATAATACCCCCCACCATACACTCCACACTTCTCTCATGTACATAATACCCCCCACCATACACTCCACATCCCCTCTTATGTACATAATACCCCCCACCATACACTCCACACTCCTCTCATGTACATACTTCCCCCACCATTCACTCCACTTTCCTCTCCTACTCAAGTTTACTACCATTGTACAGTAGGGGCCCTTACTAGGGAGAGAGTGACCCGTGCCATACAGAAACATTTGTATGAATGGCTAAATTATGCTACCTATTGGGCATGGCTTTTTCTTTTCTTTTTTTTGTTTATTTTTTGTCTTTTTTTATTACATTTTTTTTTGTAGTCTTTTTATTTATTTTCTAAATTTTGGTGAGAGTTTTCGGGTTTCTTTGGTGAGATATCAGGGGTCTAAACAGACACCTGAAGTCTCACTTTTGAGACAGAGAAAAGAAAATAAGGAAACGCATTCTCCAGTTCCTTTCTCTGTAACCTCAGCTGCACTGCAGATGAATGAACAGGAGCCAGAAGCTCCTGTTCATTCATAAACTAAAGCACAAATCAGTTCCAATCACTCACTGTGTTCTTTTAGAAAAGTTAGGGGCCTTCTCTCGGCCTCCATCCTGAAGATCCCGGCCCCCCCCCTCCCACAGCAGTCAGCGGAAAGGCAGAGGAGGGAAGTCGGCAGCGCTGTGGGGCACACCGTTATTTTTTTTATCGTTTATTTTTCCCATTATGGGCGTGAGTGGGACCTCATGTCTAAATTTTGTCTAAGGCCTCACAAAGCCTAGAGCTGCCTCTGCCCAGAGGGACCGCCCCCTGGGTGGTACTGTACAGTTTTAATGCTGTTTAAAAACTTTAACATGTTTCTGCCTAGTACTCTCCTAATAGAAGGCTAATACCCTAATGTCAAGATTATGCTGCTGTGTCCATCCATGAACTTCAGAGAAAAGGATTTAACGGTCAGTACAAAAATCCTATTTTTCACAAAAAATACTCTAAAATCATTATTAGCCAACACTAACATAACATACAAAATGCCTGCTAAATCTAACAGATTGTAAAACTGTATTGAGTTAATAAAGTTCTTTGTGTAAAATTAGGTCTTGGGGCTCATTAACATAGGTGCTGTGGCCTGTACAATGTGAATCAGTGTTTTTGTTTTTCAAATGTGGCTATTGCATGCAGACAGCCTATGTTATGCTATGGGGACGCACTGACGCAGCAGCTGTATGAACACAGCCGCAGGTCCTAATTTTCTAGGTGTGTGGAGGCTCTTCTATGGCCTCCAAACACTGACAATGTGTAAAGGTTTGTTTTTTATTTTCTAAATAGGTTACTTTAAGCAAGTGCATTGTTGGTTCACTTACCTTTGCCTTCGTCTGAATTTATCACTTCCTTTTCCTCCTCAGTAAGCCAATTATTCGTTCAGTGAGGCCCACCCCTTAGTTGCGTCACTTTTTAACTTCCCACACGTCTTTCATTTATTATATCCATGTGTCCCTCAATGAAAGATAAAGAAATACGATTTTTTTTTATATAATCTTTATTTATAGAAAAATGTTCATTTGAGACATAACAGTCAGATATGACAAAATAGAAATATCCAACATAATAAAAAAAATAAAAATAAAAGACAGTGAGAGACAGCGATACAGAACTATCCAACCGTGTATCCATGCAATATACAAAACAATAGGCCCGATTGCCTGTCCAACAAGGAGGATATAAGGAGACGGAGGCGTCAATTACATGGTCATAGAAACATATGAATCATATCATTATTAAGGTGTCCCCAATCCCTCTGTCAGACATCGGTGGCAATTATGGGTAGACATCACCAAGTCGGACAGATGAACAAAGTCAAAAAGGGAGAATGTAACAAAAAAACAAAGAATAGTGCACTCATGCAAATTACGTGAGCATGCCTGCAGCAATTAAAACAGATGTATATCCCCCTCTGGCTTTCTTTCCTCTCCCCACCTTTCCTTATATTCTCTCTCTTTCTTCTCTCCTTCCCCCTTCCTCCCCGCCCTCTCATGCCCCTGATTCTTACCCCCCCCCCCCCCCCCATTTTTATTTTTATTCTTTTTTTTTTTTTTTTTTTTTTTTTTGGGCTTGGTTCTTTTTTGTCCTATGTGTCATGTTTTTTTTCTGTTGATTTTATTGTTTCCTTCCTGGAGACTCTGGTTGCAATGTTGTCACCTACTAAGAGGCCATTTTGGCCGCTCACAATTTTTTGTTTTGGGTTCTTGTCATAATTGTTCTTGTTGTGTTATATGCTGGTGGGGGTCCTGCTGTGGGCGATAGCTATTGGGCTGACTCTCTACCACTACGTATTCATGACTATACCCTGACTGTGACACCTTATGCTGTTCATGTATAACTTGTTAAAATTCTAATAAACATATTTTCAACTCTAAAACAGATGTATAAATTGGATCAAGAATCATTCTGACAATTACTTCCCTCCTGTCGGAGACTGGTCTGTTGTTCGTGTGTCCGTAGCAACCCCCTCAACATAGTGAATCCATGTGGCCCATATACTATACCATTTGTCATACCTATCCCTGCCTCTCGCCATCCATTCCTCCGCAGCCTTAATATTATTCACTAAACGGACCCAGCCTGAGCGACTTGGGATTTGACTATTCTTCCAATAAACAGGAATTAATCTCCTCAATTCAAGAGATGAGGCAGTACCGATTTTCGGTAAAGGCCGAGAGGAACGGCGGGGACATGCAGGAGGAGGCCCATTGGATAGTCAGGGAGGTCTATGTCTAGTATGACTTTAATTTGGATTCCAATGTCTAATGGGAGAGGCAGCAATTGGAACAAAAGACTACTTCAGATAGAACAGAAATGGATTTTTAAACTACAGGCCACCCTGTATCCTGGCCTCAACGAGGCTATTTCCTATGTACCTTTCCTAAAAGGTTTTGCCTCAGGAAAAACAAGTTAGAATTGGCTGAGTTTATGAGAGTACCTCTACCCAGTATGTGAATCTAGTTCATAGTGTGAGCACTGTATATATGTCCCTACAGAGGAACACAGGCCACACTTTATGACGGAGCTGGCATTGGTTTTGCACTTCTGTAAAAAACCGAAGTTGAAAATTATCTCTTAATCCAGGATATGGAAACAGTGTTTTCTCCACCTGGATAGACATCAATAGATTAAAGTACTAATAACCACAAAATGTAGATAAGACTCCGCTTGCTCTTCCCTTTCTTCCTTGATTCCCCATAAAGTGAGTGCAATCCTTGAACCTATTTACTTTCAACCGCAACAAGGTTGGAGGTAATTATTTTTTAATATTTGTCCCCATGGTTGTGTTGTTTTTGTTTACATGCACTAGTTGCCCTTTTTAGCTCACAATACTAATAAACCTTGTTAGAAATGATTATTATATAGACTTATTTTGTATAAGACATTAATGTAATGACTAATATAATATTACTATGAACTTGCTAATTGAAAGAAATTCATTTGTTGAACTGTCGCTTTTTCTTTTTCTACTTTCTCCTCAGATTCCATGGTCTGCCGCTGTGGTGCGCGCTCCCCGCCTTGGGGGTGTGGCTTCTGCATCCATCTGGCTTCCTGACACTGGAGGGAGATACTCCCTTTGTGTCTCCCTGCCAGCGCCCGCAGTTGGTAATCCCCACCACTGTGTGGAGCTTTTCCAGTGCCACTGGCGTCCTGTGTTCACTCCTGGGCGGGGGGTGGCGCTGTGCGCATTCGCAGTACTGCCGATGCACGTGCGCCCTTCGCCGCCTCCCACGCCACAAAGTAACGTCGGCAACGGCGGTAGCACCGAGGCGGTCTGCCTGCCGGAACACCGAGGTGGCCACAGAGGGGCCCCCCTCGGTGGCCCATTGGTCTCCACACAGTTGTGGGGGGGTGCCTTGGGGACACCAAGGACACCGGTATCCAACTAATAAATCAATTAGGGTATTTAAGGCATGCTCTCCACCGGGATTCCTTAGACGACTCCTGGGGAGAGCTTTGCACTGGTAGTCTCAGATTGGAAGGGTAAGCACAGACACCGATGCGCTGCTGTTATACATCATTAAAAGCCTCTTTGGTTAATCAGGCTATCATTGATTTATCCTCTAATATAGATGCAGTAAGAGTGCACACTTCCTTTGAACTGGCTGATCCTGCAAACCTTTTTGGTTCTATCTCCATCTCATTCCCATTAACCGTACAATAAGGTATCCATTAGGTCCTACTTCTTTTTTCTTTTCTTTCTTTTGTTCAATCTTGGATATACTGATACACTGATTTAATCACACTTATTATCTGTATGTCATAATATTGGCTCATAACCCTGCCACATTACTATCTCATACACATTGTATTTTTTTTTTTTCAAATTTTGCATTCTTTTGAAGCACCTAGTCTTTAATTAAGTTGTGAGGTCTTTTCACTTGTCTTTTTAGCATTTTGTATTTTCATTTACTTGAATATTTAATTTGATTCATATGTAAACTCCTGGGGAAGAAGCTTGAAGTTCACTTTAATATACCGGTACTCACTTATACCCACAGTCTTCTCATTAAGATATTTTCTTTCGCTTTATTTCACTTTTTAGATGTCATAATAACAGGCTACACAGTTCTAGCATTTTATTAAAAAAACAAATTAAAACAGAAAAAAGGATTTATTGTGCCAACAAAATAAAATACAGAGTTTTACAGTGCTTATCACAATCAATAAAACAGTAGGTGTTACAACTCAGATACATGAGTAGTGCAAGCATAGAGAATTAAGCAGTGGCACCAAAGGCATTACAATGACTCATCTTAACAGAAAAGGAAGGAAACACTGCGCCGGGCAGGCAGGTGTAATTCCGCCAACCCAACATAACCAAACAAAGGGCCAACAGGCCTTTCAATAAACAATTTTGCCCTCAGTCTACCCGCCCTATTGAGCCTGCCCCCTTAACAGCAGAGGGCAAGTACAAGGGATACAATGCTTGCCCATTAATACCCCAAATAGAGTCAGTTTACCAGACCAATATCAGTGGCCCCTATACTTGGAGCAATCGATTCATAATCAGTCGCAGGGGTGCCAGTCCAGGGGTGTCCAACCAGGCCTGCCATATGGAATAGAATTTCCGGGTTGCATTTCTATGCTGAAATGTCAAGTGTTCCCGTATGTAATTAACCTGATATATCCACTGTTTTTTAGTTGGGATGTGTGGGGACAGCCAAAACCTGGCTACCAGCTTTCTAGCCAAGTACAATAGTCTGATCACTGCTACATTAGTAGGGGGGGATATACCTCTTCATCTACCGCTCCCAAGATGCCTATTAGGGGATCCAAAGGGACCCTAACTTGATAGACTGAGGAAATAACCCAGTGATATCACCCCAATACCGGTGCAACCTGGGACAGCGCCACGTAAGGTGAATGAGCGACCCCTTCTCCCCACAATGTTTAGGGCATATGGATGAGTCTCTCCTTCCCCAACGATGCAGTTGAATGGGTGTGCGGTAGGCCCTATGCAATAAAAATAAATGGGATAGTCTATGCGATACAGACTTGAGTGGTCCCGCCTGCAAGCAAATGTCCCAAGTCTCGCCATTTATGTCCCCTAGGTCCTCTGTCCAGCCCCGTCTGCTCGGTAAAGTCGCTGGGTTTTGAGTGGATGACAACAATAGACAAGAATAAATATGGGAAATGAGTCC
This sequence comes from Rana temporaria, assembly GCF_905171775.1. NCBI lineage: Eukaryota > Metazoa > Chordata > Amphibia > Anura > Ranidae > Rana > Rana temporaria. The sequence continues at coordinate 386,231,786 of NC_053492.1, forward strand.
CTTTTTCTCCTGGCTAAAGAAAACATCCTTTATTAGGGAGTGACTAGTAAGCATGAGAGTAGAGATCCAGCCCTGAGCCTGTAAAGAATGGCGAATCTGAAGTTATCTATAAAACTGATGTCTGGGGAGGTCAAATTGCGCCTGCAGTTCCATAAACAATTTTAGTACATTTTGAGTGTACAGTTGGGCAACATTGCAAATACCTGCCCACCTCCATGTCTGGAAACCTTCCAATTTGAATATTTCAGCCAGATTAGGGTTATCCCGAGGCACAGTGGGTGCCATTTGCGGCAGGTGAGGTAGTCCTGAATTTTATTTAATTACTGCAATTTTCACATCACTTATCAGCATTTCTTTCTTTAATCAACTTTTTCACATTAAGTATAATATTAATTTCCAATAATAAAGGTACTCCAATTAACCCCTTTGAAGTATTAAGAAAATGAATCAATGTGATAAAAAAAAGAAATACAATAAAAAAAATAAAGAAAAATTACTATATATATTGTGTGCTTTCAGGTATGCTCTCATGTGTGGTAGATCGGATATGGATCCACCGGTCTCCACATTGGGGAGCGCAACTGTACACATTAAAATATAGTTTGTTGTGCTCAGCAGTTTAACAAGAAGGGTCCTTTTCCTGCCCTCCACTGTGATGACCATGAGTGCCTGCCTTCTCATACCAATATACTAAATTATATTAAATTACAAATTCCAGGTGGCGGTGCCCACGTGTGACCACCTGTAAGCCTGACTGATTGGGGTGGCTGCCACCCCTCAGATTGGGGAGCATGCGTCCCACCTGCATGGTCCAGGATCACATCTGAGGAGATCATTTTGAATTACCTTTTAACAAATTCTCTGGTAAAGCAAGCTCTCTTTGGCAGAAAGGGTAAGTATGCAGAGAATGTAAAGTTGAATACATGCTAGTTTAACTTCTTGTAATGAAAATGCATTTATACTGTATATACACACACTATGATCAATGGGATATAAAAACCTGTCATCTTTGATGTATTTTTTAGAAATATAAGAACTCCCTAAGAAAGACCCAAAATCCTGTAGGTCGAAATGCATTGGGGCATTTCCATGCATCAGACAGTGCTAATATTAATCTAACAGGGATTCACTGTTTTATGCATATTTGTCTTTGAAAACATTCCTTGTCTCGCTTACCAGAGATTTTTAAACTTTTGTACGTGTGTCATGTTCTTGTTTTTTTTGCTAATAAAACCATTATTTTTTACAAATGTTTAATCCTTGTTTGCTGCTTAAAAAAACCCTGGGGAATTTTTCCTTTCTTTTTTAAAAGTATCAAATTTGGGGTGTGCAGCCCTCTCAGACTCCCACAAATGTGTCATCCTATGATTTGAATATACTCTAGAATGTTTTAAAGAGTGATCAGATTAGTTGCAATTCTTTGCAAAGTCCCTCTTTGCCTTGAAAATTAACTTAATCCCATAAAAAAAATGTCCACTGTATTTGTGAAGAAGGCTTCAGGGCCCCCAAGAAATTCCAGCAAGCGACAGGACCGTCTCCTACAGTTGATTCAGCTGCGGGATAGGGGCACCACCAGTGCAGAGCTCGCTCATGAATGGCAGCAGACAGGTAGGAGTGCATCTGCACACACAGTGAGGTGAAGACTTTTGGAGAATGGCCTGGTGTCAAGAAGGGCAGCAAAAAAGCCACTTCTCTCCAGGAAAAGCCATAGGGGACAAACTGATATTCTGCAAAAAGTAAAGGGATTGGACTGCTGAGGACTTGATAAAGTAATTTTCTCTGATGACTTCCCTTTTCCGATTGTTTGGGGCACTTGGAAAAAACTTGTCCGGAGAAGAAAATGTGAGCCCAACATCAGTCCTGTGTCATACTAACAGTAAAGCAACCAGAGACCATTCATGTGTACGGTTTCTCCTCAGCCAAGGGAGTGGGCTCACTTACAATTTTGCCTAAGAACACAGCCATGAACAAAGAATTGTACACAAAGATTCTCCGATAGCAACTTCTACCAACCATCCAATAACAATTTGGTGATAGCTTTGCCAGCATGATGGAGCACCTTGCCATAAGGCAAAAGTGATAACTAAGTGGCTTTGGGGAAAAAATATCAAAATGTTGGGTCCATGGCCAAGAAACTTCCCAGAATTTAATCCCATTGAAAATTTGGGGTCAATCCTCAAGTGTCAATAAAAGCCTTTGACACTTATGCTTGTAAATATACTTCAGTGTACCATAGGAACATCTGACAAAAAATCTAAAAACACTGACGCAACAGACTTTGTGAAAATTAATATTTATGTCATTCTCAAAACTTTTGGCCAGGACTGTACAGACAAAAGATGGCAGCTGATCCCTACACAGGTAAAACAGCACATGCAGTGCCTTCAAAAAGTATTCATACACCTTGACATTTTTTCACATTTTGTCATGTTACAACCAAAAATGTAAATGTATTTTAGTGGGATTTTATGTAATATGCACATAATTGAGAAGTGAAAGGAACATGTGAAGCCCTCAGAACATAACTGAACAAATAGCATCATAAAGGCCAATGAACACACCAGACAGGTCAGGGATAAAGTTGTGGATTAGTTTAAAGCAGGGTTAGGTTATAAGAAAAAAAATCTCAAGCTTTGAACATCTCACAGAGCACTGTTCAATCCATCGCAGTTTGCGAGAAACCATGTGGGGGACACCGCAAATATGTGGAAGAAGGTGCTCTGGTCAGATGAGACCAAAATTGAACTTTTTGGCCTAAAAGCATAACACTTTTGGCAAAACACTTTTGATGTGTGGCAGAAAACTAACACTGCACATCATCCTGAACACACCATCCCCACCGTGAAACATGGTAGTGGCATCATCATGTTGTGGGGATGCTTTTCTTCAGCAGGGACAGGGAAGCTGGTCAGAGATGATGGGAAGATGGATGGAGCCAAATACAGGTAAATCTTAGAATATAAACCTGTTAGAGTCTGCAAAAGACTTGAGACTGGGCCAGAGATTCACCTTCCAGCAGGACAACGCCCCTAAACATACAGCCAGAGCTACAATGGAATAGTTTAGATCAAAACATATTCATGTGTTAGAATGGCCAAGTCAAAGTCCAAACCTAAATCCAATTGAGAATATGTGGTGTAATGTTTGGGGGACCAGCTTGATCGCAGGACACAGGCTTCTTAAATCAAAACTGAGGTTTATTAAACTTAAATGGCTTAGCAGCAGCAAAAACAAAAGAAATAACAGTCTCACCGACTTGTACAGCTCATAACTGCTATCGCAGTTAAACAGTCCTTCCAGGTAAGTCCTTCAGTAGCAGGTTTTTAGGCAGGACACTGCCAAGTCCTTTCACAGCTTTTCACAGCTTTTCATAGCTTCCACAGCTTTCCTTGTCCACCATTCACCATGCATTGGACTCTCCTCCACTCCTCCACTCTCACCTGCACTTCCTGTCTGCTTTAAACTACTTCCTTAGACAGGTGCATTAACCCGTTCCATTCCCTTAAAGGCACTACAGTCCAAACAGAGGGGAAATATAACGTCCTTCCAGGACCCAGCCATGGCGTCCTGTACATATCCCCCCCCTGTGCCCCAACGCCAAGGAGGTGGAGGCAACAGTGGAGCTCAAACAATGGACTCGGGAGAGGGCATCTGCATTTTGATGCAGTCTCCCGGGCCTATGCTCCACTATAAACTTAAACTCTTGGAGCGCCAGGAACCACCTGGTAATCCTGGCATTAGTCCCTTTACCTTGCCTCAGCCACGTTAAAGGGGCATGATCAGAAATTAACCTAAATTTCCTCCCCAAGAGGTAATATCTGAGGGACTCCAGAGCCCACTTAATGGCCAGACACTCTCTTTCAATAATAGCGTAGTTTTTCTCCTCTGGTGTCAACTTCCTACTGAGGAAGACTACTGGGTGCTCCTCACCATGAACAACCTGTGATAATACAGCTCCCAATCCTACATCGGAAGCATCAGTTTGGACAATGAACTCTTCAGAAAAATTGGGCGCTATCAAGACAGGGTGTTGGCACAGTGCTGACTTAAGCTCCAAAAAAGCCTTCTCAGCGTCTGCATTCCACTCCACCATGACCGATTTCCGGCCCTTAGTCAGATCGGTCAATGGAGCCGCCAATGTGGCAAAGTTGGATACGAACCTCCTGTAGTATCCCACCATGCCCAGGAATGCACGTACCTGCTTTTTTGTGATGGGGCGGGGCCAACTCTTTATAGCGTCTACCTTGCTGACTTGAGGTTTCACCACCCCTCTACCCACGATATAGCCCAGGTATTTCACCTCCTCCATTCCCAAAGCACATTTTTCAGGGTTTATTGTAAACCCCTTCTTCCAGAGAGAGTCCAGTACTGCCTGGACTTTGGGCAAGTGTGACTCCCAGTCTCTGCTAAAAATGACTATGTCGTCCAAGTACACTGAGGCATACTCCCGATGAGGTCATAAAATCCTATCCATTGCTCGCTGGAACGTGGCTGGAGCAGTTTGCAGTCCAAAAGGCATTCGTCTGTACTGAAAACTCCCCTCTGGGGTAGAAAAAGCAGTTTTCTCTTTAGCAGCCTTAGTTAATGGGATTTGCCAATACCCCTTGGTAAGGTCTAATGTTGTGATATACCTGGCTGGACCTAGTCTCTCGATCAGTTCATCTACCCGGGGCATGGGGTAGGCATCAAACCGTGAAACCTCATTAAGTTTCCGGAAATCATTGCAGAATCGCAGAGTCCCGTTGGGCTTTGGTACCAACACAATCGGGCTCGACCACTCACTCTGCGACTCCTCAATGATCTCCAGGTCTAGCATCTTCTTTACTTCCTCTGAAACAGCCTTCCTTTGAGCCTCTGGGATGCGGTAGGGCCTGACAAAAACTTTGACTCCAGGTTCCGTGATAATATCATGCTTTATGATACTAGTTAGCCCCGGCAAGTCTGAAAACTTCTCTTTATTTCTCTGCAAGAACTCCTTTGCCTGCTGACTTTGGTATTTAGATAGGGTATTTGCTACTTGGACACTCTCCACCCCAACCTGAGGCTCAAGTCTTGCACTAGCCAGGGAGGTCACCGCTTCCCTGTCTGTCCAGGGCTTTAATAAGTTGACATGATATATCTGATACGGTTTCCTCTTGCCTGGCTGGTGGACTCTATAATTGACCTCTCCCACTTTTCAAAGGGTCCTTGCCACCTGGCTAAGAACTTACTTTCCACAGTGGGAATTAGCACCACTACTCGATCCCCCACTTGGAAGTGCCTTATTTTAGCAGCCCTGTTATAGACCCATCGTTGAGCCTCCTGGGCCTTTTGCAAATGCTCTTTGACTAGCGGCATCACGGTTTGGATCCTTTCCTGCATTTGGGAGACATATTCCAGGACACTCTTATGCTGAACAGGTTCACTTTCCCACTCCTCTTTAACCACGTCAAGAAGTCCGCGAGGTCTCTGCCCATATACCAACTCAAAGGGCGAAAACCCCGTGGAGGCCTGGGGCACTTCCCGGATAGCAAACAGGAGAGCTGGTAACAGGCAGTCCCAATCTTTCCCATCCCTTTGTACCACTTTCTTGAGCATAGACTTAAGGGTCTTATTAAAGCATTCCACCAACCCATCCGTTTGGGGATGGTAGACCGATGTGCGTAGCTGTTTAATCCGGAACAGCTTGCACACATCGGCCATAACCCTTGACATAAACGGGGTACCCTGGTCTGTGAGTATTTCCTTGGGGAAACCAGTCCGTGTAAACATCTGGAATAATTCCCGGGCAATGGCCTTTGAGGAGGTATTCCGCAGGGGTAGCGCCTCAGGATACCGGGTGGCATAGTCAAGAATCACCAATATGTAGGAGTGACCTCGAGCTGACTTTACCAAGGGACCCACTATATCCATGGCTATCCTCTCGAATGGGACCTCAATTATGGGCAGAGGGACCAAAGGGCTCCGAAAATGAGTCACCGGCGCGGTCAACTGACAGGTGGGACAAGAGGTACAGTATCTCTTTACCTCTGCTTTCAGACCTGGCCAGTAAAACCGGTCGGTGATCCGTGCCTCCGTTTTTTCAACTCCCAGGTGTCCCCCTAACACATCGTCATGGGCCAGGTCCAGAACCTTTCGTCTATATTGTTGGGATACCAACAATTGCTCTACCACATTTTCTCTCTCCTTGGTAACCCGATACAGCAATTCATTATATATTGCAAAGTGTGGCCACCTCTCATTCGCACCTGGCTCTTGGGGAACCCCATTTACTACTACAACTTGTTCCCGTGCATGGGCCAAAGTGGGGTCCTGCATCTGAGCAGTCCCAAATGCCCCCTGGGGAACACCCAAATCCGGCAGCGCAGGGGTAGAGGCCACTTACTCATCCTCTTCCCCCAGCATTACCTGAAGTGGGAAAGGCTCCTCCCCCTTAGTGTTTTGGTAGGTCTGTGGACCACATATCTTGACATCCTCAATAGTATCAACACTACTTTCATCACCATTAACCCAATCATTAGCATTTTCCTCATCTGGGTCTACATTAACGTTTGGCAGTTCAGGGTTATCCCTCTCAGCAGCAGGAACAGGGGGGCTAGTTTCTCCCCAGTCTCTGAACTGTTCTCCTTGTTCCCACAGTTTTGTAAACAATGGACAGTCTCGTCCTATTATAACATCATGCACCAAGTTCTTTACCACCCCCACCTCTTGAGTAACAGTGCCACATGCTGAGGAGATAGACAACGTGATGAGCGGGTACTCTCTAGTGTCCCCGTGAATGCATACCACCCGTAAAGTTTTTCTTACCGGACCGATCTTCCCAATCACTCTAGGATGAACCAGGGTTACCATGCTTCCAGAGTCCAACAAAGCCCGGGCAGGGAGGTGGTTCACTTAGACTTCACACTCAAACTTTTCCTCATCCAGGTCGAGGTGTGTGGTGCACACTTTATGGGCACAAAAAGACCCCCTCCGAAGAACCCCGCATTCCATGGGCTCCTCTTGCAGTGGGCAGTGTGTCCAGGAATGACATCGCCAACATTGTACATCCCCTCCTCTCCGAACAGGAACAGAACGCTGAGGAGGTACCGGGAGTGACTCTTGGCCTTCCAGGGTGTTTGTCCCAGGGCTCCTTGGAACATCCTTTCGAAGGGCAGCAGTTGGTCGAACAGGCCGTGGCAGACTAGGCCCTATGCGCTTGGTAGGTCCGAGCAGGTCCTCCACCACGGTATATCGTTCCACCATCTCAACAAGGAGATTTGCGGTTTTGGGGTCTCCATGGCTGACCCACCATTGAAGGTCATCTGGAAGGGACCTCAGGTATCGGTCCAGCACGACCCGCTCCGCGATTTGGGGGCCGGACAACACCTCAAGCTGCAGCCATTTCTTTACTAGTTGCACCAGGTCATGCATTTGAGACCGGGGTGGCCAATCTGGACGATATTTCCATTGGTGTACACGTTGGGCCCGAACGGCCGTAGTCACCCCCAGACGAGCCAGAATTTCTGCCTTTAGCTTTTGATAGTCTTTAGCATCATCTGGTGGCAGGTCAAAGTAGGCTTTTTGAGGATCTCCAGTGAGAAAAGGAGCAATGAGGCCAGCCCACTGGTCCTGAGACCATCCTTCTCTCTCCGCTGTCCTCTCAAACGTAGCAAGAAATGCCTCGACATCGTCGCTTAGGGACAATTTCTGTAAAAAATGGCTTGCCCTCACAGTCACCTGGTTGCCAGGGGCAACAGCCGCTGGCTCCTGAACCTGAGACAGCCGCTGCACCGCTTCCTTTAAGGCAGTAACCTGAGCCTGCATAACCCCTTGCTGGGCTGCTTGCTGGGCTGCTAACTGGGCCACCAACAGGCGAGTATTTTCTTGCTGCAGAGCCAGCGCCTCTTTGTGGTGTTGATTAGCTTCCTCATGGCGAGTTTGCGCTTGCATGTTAGCCAAGGTCAGCTGTTTAATTAGCTCCTCCATTGCTTCAGCTTTCAACGTTTGTGCAGCTTTAACCCAGGACATAAATCCAATGTACTGTCCCTTTAAATGTCAGTTCAACAAAGTCCAATGCAAAAAGAAAAAAACTTTTTTTTTTCTCTTCTTATGCCTGTTATTCAGTCCTGCCCGCATTCGAGCACCAGTGTAATGTTTGGGGGACCAGCTTGATCGCAGGACACAGGCTTCTTAAATCAAAACTGAGGTTTATTAAACTTAAATGGCTTAGCAGCAGCAAAAACAAAAGAAATAACAGTCTCAACGACTTGTACAGCTCAGAACTGCTATCGCAGTTAAACAGTCCTTCCAGGTAAGTCCTTCAGTAGCAGGTTTTTAGGCAGGACACTGCCAAGTCCTTTCACAGCTTTTCACAGCTTTTCATAGCTTCCACAGCTTTCCTTGTCCACCATTCACCATGCATTGGACTGTCCTCCACTCCTCCACTCTCACCTGCACTTCCTGTCTGCTTTAAACTACTTCCTTAGACAGGTGCATTAACCCTTTCCATTCCCTTAAAGGCACCACAGTCCAAACAGAGGGGAAATATAACGTCCTTCCAGGACCCTGCCATGGCGTCCTGTACAGTGGCAAGACTTGAAAATTGCTGTTCACAGACACTCTCCATCCAGTCTGACAGAGCTTGAGCTATTTTGCAAAGAAGAATGGGCAAAAATGTCACTCTCTAGAAGCTGGTAGAGACATTCCCAAAAAGGCTTGCAGCTGTAATTGCAATGAAAGGTGGTTCTACAAAGTATTGACTCAGGAGGGCTGAATACAAAAGCACTCCACACTTTTTACACATTTGTAAAAAAAAATTGAAAACCATTCATCATTTTCCTTCCACTTCACAATTATGTGCCACTTTGTGTTGGTCTATCACATAAAATCCCAATAAAATACATTTAAGTTTTTGGTTGTAACATGACAAAATATGGAAAATTTCAAGGGGTATGAATACTTTTTCAAGGCACTGTATGTATTTCACCTGTGTGTTTAGCTGCTTGACTATAAATTTGCTTTAAGTGCCAGTTCACACCAGACACAGTTCCGTGCGTTTTTTTTCTGCACAAAATGCTTGCACAGTGTTTTCCATGTATTCCAATGGCTCTAGTTCACACCATGTAGTCAGTTTCTGCACTGGAAACTGAGCGGAAACTGACTGCATGGTGTGAACTAGAGCCATTGGAGTACACTGTGCAAGCATTTTGTGCAGAAAAAAAGCGCACGGAACTGAACAGAACTGCGTCCAGTGTGAACTGGCTCTTAAAAGAATCATAAAATGCTCTATTCATTATTCCTAATAAGAAAAAATATTACTAAAGACTACTAAGATGCATTTATGAATTGCAATATATTATCTTATCTGGTATAGTACATTTAGTTTAATTAATCATAAACTAGTTTTCAGACACACAAACATTAACAAGTGTGATTAGAGAAAATGAATTTACAATTCCCACATACCTGCACTGTAGCTAAGTTCTGGAAAAATACATTTGCATCAAAGGTAATATTAATCTCACAACAGCCTTTTTATTCTTTGATGGGTAAAGTCAATATTGGACATTGTTATTTGTCAATGTGATCACAAGAACACACTAAACAAACAAAAACACGCCAGCTTCAAAGAAATGCATGGGAACTACTTCATGAGAAGGAATATACTTACTTACATTTCTAGTCTAATGGTGAAATACTAACTCAAATAACTTCTCAAATGCACTGCTGATTAAAGAGGACCTTGTACTAAAGGTTAGACTTTACAGGTAACTCTTCTTCCACCAATGCAAAATTACTGCCAAATTGCCAATAAAAAAACAAAACAAAAAAAAACATTTGACATAACGTGTACAATACAATTTTGAAAATTGGCTCGCCATTCCTTTAGCCTAGCTGCCTTCCTGCAGAGCTGCAAAAAAGATCAAGACATGAGTTTAGTGGCATCTTGATATAGCAAAACAGGAGGGGGGGGGGGGCGCTTGCTAATTATCTAATAAATAATAACAAATAATTAAATATTAATCCTGAACAAAAATAATTTTGATTTAAATATCTATGGCTAATTCCAGTGCAAAAAAAACAGTGGTAATTCAAACTTCTGTGCAAAATATGCTGGTGTGCAAATATAAACAAATATAAAAACATTGTGCAAATATCTAAAAAATTAGCAAATAAACAGTCGTGCAAAATTATGCAAATAGTGCAAAATTGCAGGTATCCAAAACAAGTGCAAACCAAATGAACTAGTTGTGCAAAATGTGTAACAGCGGACAAACAGTTCCAAAGTCTCAAGTACCAAAAAGATATTAATAAATTGTGAACAGAAAAAATATAAATAGTGTTCTCTGTGCAACAACAAAAAGTATTAGAATAAGAGCTTGGGTAAAGCATTTGCCCGATATTAGCCCAATATTTGCATGTAGGATTGTTTTACATCTTTCTCGTGATAAAACACCAAAGGAGACTACTTTGGATAAACTCTCTATGAAAGAATGTAAGGCCCTTTGTTATCTCTCGTCTTTATGAAGAGAGTAATTATACTGATCTAATTGATCTGATTATTTTGGAGGAGATACTTAAAGTGTTACTAAACCCAGGACCCGGCATTCACTATATCTGGTCTCCCAAAGTACACAGAAAATGGAAATGCAATAATTTTTGTAAATATAAGCTGCTAAATACCTTTTCTCATCAGTAGTATATAGCATCCTTGTGTCTTCTATCAGTGCCTGGTTAAAGCTTGTAGAATGAGTTTTCATACTGCACTGAGCTGTCCTATCAGGATGCAGGACCCATGACCCTCTGTCTGGACAGTGCTGATTGGCCCTGTGCTGATCACATGCACTCTTATCGGTTTTGGAGTATCTGTGCATACAGGATCAAACAGCCTTTTTGCACAATGCAGAGGATCATCCCCTTAGGTTTCACATGAGTATAACAAGCATGCTTTACTGCATATAATGTGTAGAATGATTTTACTGTTGTGGGTTTAGTAACAATGAGCCAGATCATGCAGAAGTTTGCCTCTGTTTATTCTAACCTTAATGTGTCTGCTTTTTTAAAATGTGTCACTAAAGCCATTGAAGGTATTTCACAGTCAAAAAATATTGGGCCAGATTCACATAGAAATGCCCAGGCGCCGTGTATCAGAGATATGCTACGCCGCCGTATCTTACCTGGCTCTAAGTCGAATCCAGGAAGATTTCGTGCCGTAAGTTACGGCGGCGTAGTGTATCTCTTGCCGCGTAATTCAAATCGGCGGGTTGGGGGCGTGATTCATTTAAATAAAGCGCGTCCCCGCGCCGATTGAACTGCGCATGCTCCGTTTGAAAATTTCCCGCCGTGCTTTGTGCGAAATGATGTCGCAACAATGTCATTTTTTGAACTTCGACGTGACTTACGTCCATCCCTATTCACGGACGACTTACGCAAAAAACAAAAATTCAAATTTCGACGCGGGAACGACGGCCATACTTTAACATGGCAAGTCTATCTATACGCCACAAAATAGCAGCTTTAACTATAATCCGGAAAAAGCCGACTAGAGAAGACGTAAGAGAATGCGACGACCGCGCGTACGTTCGTGGATCGTCGGAAAAAGCTAATTTCCATACCCGACGCTGAAAACGACGCAAACTCCACCCAGCGGGCGCCGAAGTATTGCATCTAAGATCCGAAGGCGTACGAAGCCGTACGCCTGTCGGATCTTACCCAAATGCCGTCGTATCTTGGTTTGAGGATTCAAACTAGATATACGACTCAGGAAATTTGAAAGTACACGGGCGTATCAGTAGATACGCCGGCGTACTTGCTCTGTGAATCTGCCCCATTGTGTCCAACCAGACATCTTGAAGCCTAAAAAAAACTTAATTGTAAAAAATTATTGGTTATCAAACAAGCGGACAAATTTGGCAACATGATTGTCATGGATAAGAATGATCACCAGAGAATGTGTCTTGAAATTCATAACATTCGAGACTGGTACTGTCTAAGCTCATTAAATTGAGTGAACCAGTTCAGTGTACAATTCTGGACTTTGATTAAACAAGCTGTTAACAATGGGGTGATTTCTGAAGACCGTTTTTCGGGTTGTAAAAAATTAAGTTTTTTTTTAATGTCATTAAAAACGATTGTGTGTGGGCTCCAGAGCATTTTTCACGATGTAAAAAATTGGCCATTAAAAATTTCGAACATGCTCTATTTTTTCACAACGTTTTTAAGGTTGTAAAAAATGGTCGTGTGTGGGCTTTAACGACGTGAAAAAAATGTGCATGCTCATAAGCAAGTTATGAGACGGGAGCGCTCGTTCTGGTAAAACTAGCGTTCGTAATGGAATAAGCACAATCATCACGCTATAACAGACTAAACGCGCGAATCGTCTTTTACTTACACAAAAGCAGCTCAAAAGGTGGCGCCATCCGCATGGAACTTCCCTTTAATAGTGCCGTCATACCTGTTGTACGTCACCGCGCTTTGCTAGAGCATTTTTTTTTCACGATCGTGTGTAGGCAAGGCCATTTTAATTATTGAGTTGAAAAAAACTTTGTTTTTTCTAGACCATTAAAAACGTAATTTTTTACAACCCGAAAAACGGTCGAGTGTACGTGGCATTAGTCTGCCATCCTATCTCCAAGACATGATTAATTTCCTTTAATTAATGGAAAATCTTACTGTTTTAGATAATGCGGTACTGGTAACTATCGGTGTAGAAGCGCTGTACTGCTTAAATTCTCACAAGAAGGGTATTCATGTAGTTAAAAATGTTTTCTGTCAAAAAATACAGCATTCCGAAGAGGTTTTTGATTTTGTTCTGCAGGTTCTAACCTTTATTCTACAGCGCAATATTTGTCTTCATAGGGTCCCACTTCTTTTAGGTACAAATCATAGCGATGGGAACTTGCTGTGCCCCATACTGAATATTGGGGAACGGGAGCTTTCTTTTTTTACTGGAAAAAAAAATTAGCCCTAAGGCTGACACTGCGCTGGATATGAAATAATGATAAAGTGAAAAAAAGCTGCTAGCACTAAGGTTCAGTACAAAAAAACAGAAACAATTCAAAATACAAAGGCGTGCATCGCTAATATTGAAATTATGTGTAAAATCAATGATGATCCTAAATACAATAAAACAAACACAGTGATAATGTTAAACTAAAGTGAATAACTAATAATGAACACTCTGCAAAGAAAAAGAAAAAACACACTTAAAAAAGAAAAATGTGAGTGTTTAGGAGGGAAAAACTAAAGCAGTGTCCCATTAAAAAAAACGTCCATGTGAAGAGTTAACTTCAAAGGTGGAGTGATTCCAAAGAAGAGACAATGAGTGTGTACCAATTCTTTTTTTACTGTCAGATGAATCTTCTGTATACTCTGTATCTTGTCTATGGAAAACCCACTTCGGGAAACACTGTCCGCGGATCAGTTCCAGCAGACAAATCCGGTCGTGTGTACGGCCTAGCGGACATTTTTCGGCGGACATTTGTCCAGCCGACCGTTTTCAATGCTAAGAAATTATCCGCTGAAAACCTGTCCGTCGGACTTATCCGGTCGTCTGTACAGACTCACCGGATAAGTCCGACCGATCCCCATCCCTCGCATGCGTCAAAGTGATTCGACGCATGCGTGGAAGTATTTACCTTCCAGGGTGGCGCTCGTCGCCGCGACGGCGCGGCCACGTCACCGCGTATGTTTTCCGCGGGGATTTTGATCTGATGGTGTGTACAGCCATCAGATCAAAATCCGCCAGCGGACATGTCCGAGTGAAACGGTCCGGCGGACCGTTTTCATCGGATATCCGCTCGTGTGTACAGGGCCTAAGTATATCATCACTTCCACAATGGGCAGCTTGTAATTATTAGGAAATGTATAAAGAGATATTGGCATCTTTTGGTCTCTGATGCCAATATTGGTCATTCCATCACAGCCTCAAATCACATATAGATGCACCCCTTCTCTTTGAGACAAGCTAGTCTTGAGTGTTTTTTCTTCTGAAGATCAGCGAGCTCCTTATACTTATAAAGGAATTATCCTTGTGGGATTGTAATTATTACATTTTGTGAATTGACATTTTGTGAATTGTCAAACCCAGGATGTGGTCTACATTATGACCTGTGCTTTTGATAGACTATTAAACCGGGGGCCCAATTTAAAATCATTATTTTTTCTTTTTGATTAGACTCTGGCAATATACGGTGGTGTATATACATTTTCTGGCCATTTGACCCTGTATACGTTTTTCTTTTGGACAGTTTATGTTTCACTGTTTCAAGCACGTTCAGTGGACTAATTATCACGTGGCATTAGTGGCGTTCTTTGTGCCCAGTCCAATCCATATCGTGGGGCTAATATTGTGTGAATAGATCTACCCAAGCTCTTGGTCTAACACTTTTTATCTTGACAGTTGTTATTGAATATACTTTTGTAATCACCCATGTATAATCATTTATCATGTACATAATTTTGTTGTTATAGCTCTTGTATTTTTATTTTAGTATTCATCAATTTATCAATGCCCTGAAGAAGAAGCATGATGTTTAAAGTTGCAACGCTTTGGTATTCTTGTTCACATAGATAGGCCTTTAATGTCCTCTGTGTGGAGTTGATGATTCTATTTGATTTTCAAACACCCCCATTGAAAACGTCCTGTTCATGACGAAACGCGTCTGGGAGGCCACGCAGTGACATCACCACGCAGAGAAGGAGGGCTCCTTGTATGACGGCCGGCATTCGTTTGTTTATATGCTGTTTTATCTCTATGCTTGTGAGTATATCTCATTTTTTAATAAATCCTTTTGTACAGAGTCACGCTATGGTGCACCTCTTTTTTATGTCCTAATCGAATGAACTGGAGCTGGTTTTCCATCGAGTGCGTGCTGTTAACCCCCTCCATCTTGGGTTCCTGTGAAGTAAAGGCCGCGGCTGGGCTATAGCCGAATGCTCAATTTGCTTGCCCTCTGGTAAGCGGCCTCTTATTCCGGTGGAGGGTTCACCTATATTGTTTTACCTGTCACTTGGTGGTGTGGAATCCTAGGACCTTATCTGCAGTCATCTAATCAATAGGATTATGCTAGTGACTCAATTGTTTATGTCATACTTTCCTACGGACTTGTATATATCTGAGAGTGATCCATGGTGCAAGATACATGTATATGGACTTTAATACACCATATTCTCTAAGATCCTTACTGTATATGTTTTAGTGTCTGGGGCGCGGCTTTGTTTTTTTGTTTATGAATTAATATGTTTTGTTCAATTATTGTCACTTTGAACTTGTTTTTAATCAATACATACATGAATAACATTTTACATTGTATGATTGTTTATTTTTTGTATATTGTGGTGCTTAAAAAACCCAATCCATTATTATGTTTCTGTACAACATTTAGGGATGTGGCACCTACTTACTCTATATAGGCATGAATTAACTACTGTATTTATTGGCGTATAACACTCACTTTTTTACCCTGAAAATAGAGGGTAAACTGTGCCTGCGTGTTATACACAGGGGGCTGTGGAAAGTTTTTTTCATGAAACTTCCCTCTTAAAGTTAGGGTGCGTGTTATACGCCTGTGCGTGTTATACACCGATAAACACGGTATATGTGCTAATAAAGACTTCAAACATTGTAGTTCAAGGGCTTTTGACGCAAGAACAGCTATGAGATAAATATATATCATCTGTATAATAAATAATTGTTAAACTGACATTGCAATGAAAGGTAAACTAAACAGAAGAAAGAGTGGCGTATGAAAATTGCAGAAGATACATAATAGCGTACCATTATAACAAAAATAATAATTGCCCTTTATGCCTCGCTCATTGTTGAGCTACTTTCCTCTGTAAAATATATATAAAAGAAAACTTATATTGGAAGGTGTGAGTCCTGCCTTCAGTTGGATTCACGTTTTTCTGTACGCATTTTTATGTGTGTTAACAACCCACATTGAAACAGAGATTTTCATGCTCTGCCACTGTCAGCTATAGTAAGGTGACCAGATTTTTAAAATAAAACCCACGGACACTGGTAATGGCTACAATCAGCGACTCTCTGCCCGTCGCCTCACAGCCCGTCTAATGGGTGGGGAGCGGAGGAAGATCATTCCCTCAGGGAAGGCAAGAAGATGGTGGCTGGCCGGGACTTGAGCCAAGGCAGAAGAACATGCAAGCGGAGCTGGATGGGCATGCACCCGAAACTGAGGAAATATTCCCTCCACTCTGATCAGCACATGATCATCAGAAAGGTGCACAGATAATGAAAAAAATACACCCCCCTAAGCTAGTAGGAGCGGCAGAGCGGGGGTGTGTAATTCAGATTTTTTATTTTTATTCTGCACTGTCTTTGAAATTACCCCAGCCCCTGTTCAAATCCAATCCGGGGACAAAACCAGGGACAGACTTGGTCCAAGGACAGTGCGGGGACTGTCCCCGGAAACCGGGGATGTATGGTTCACCTTAAGCTATAGGCCTTTCAACAACTGTAGACACAATAAAAAATGAATAAAGAAGGATAATTGCGCTAAACCCAAATGTGCACTTATAATTAAAACATGTGACCAAGTGCATGTGCTAAACCACTGAATTTATACTTTGAGATATAAATAATTCAATGAAATCAGGGGGCCGTGATCGCCTGTCCCTGCTGAGCAATGATGTATATGAACCCAGTGGTCAGTAACACAAATGATTGTGAAACCGTAACTACAATAATTGCTGAAAAGGAAACCAACAAAAAATAGTGATATATAAAGTCCATAGAATCCAAAATAAAAATTTAAAAGGTAAGTGATAAGTCCATATGGCAATGAAAACACCCGTGAGAATTCCAAGAATGCTGTAATTAGGCACCAGACGTGAATCCACCACCAATCATGCAGCTGCTTACCAGAAATCAGGGTCCTGCCGGACCACTATCAACATATCTCTCAACCAAAGATCTTTAAGGCAGTAGTAAATCCTCCACTTGCACTAGAACCAATCCGTACTCAACGATGGATATAGAAAACAACAAGACAGAGCTCCACATGGCATAAAATCCGGGTGATTTATTTAAAAACAAGAGTAAACATATGTACATACAACTCACATTTAAGTTGATAAAACCAGCATTTGGCCTGTAACGCCGGCCGGACGTATCCAGGAAAAAAAAGCCACTCGTTGGAGTAATGAAGGGGATGGCGTCCACACGTCACTCACTCCACCCGACGCGTTTCGTGACAAGATCACTTCGTCTCGGGGTACCGAGTGGCTTTTTGTTCCTGGATACGATATGTTTTTTATGTGTGCAGGGTTGCTCCAATTGTAGGGGGGAAGGTTACTCCAAATAGGGGTAAGGCCCTTGCCCATAATTTTGTTCTAAGTGCATGCATGGACATAACAGCATTGCCTGACAATGCCTTCATCTAGTTTTCTCTTCATGGACTGACATGACAATATCATGTAAATCTTGGTGCCAGTACATATCATGGGCCTCCGCTGAAAACTCTCCCCCATGTGGCTTGCTACAAAATTACTATTTTCAGTCTAATTATTGGGGGAGAGGAGAATGAGGTTTTTGCTTCATCCTGTCTACAGGAGACTGATAACATCATCTCAGCCTTGGCCAAGTCATTGGGGTGAAGCTCTAGAAATCCTTTTTAATAAAAAAAGGCATAACTTCTTTGAGAGATAATACCATTACTGTATATTGCTACATGACAGAAATGTATTCTTGCAGTGCTGCAAAATTACGATAAGTTCTGTGTTAAAGTAGAACTATAGGCAAAACTTTTTTTTTCCATTTTGGATAGAGCAAGGGAGGGTTATAATCCCTGTCAGATTATTTTTTCCATGTCCCATAACGGAAATTTCCCTTCACTTCCTTTCCCACAGCCAAACAGGAAGTGAGAGGAAATCCCTGCAAATTAAGGGAATTTCTTGGGGACCTGAAGGTCACCAGAACTAGTGTCCCCATGGGAAGATTTCCCGTCTGTTACTTTTCTGTGGACAACCCAGTTCTTTTACTTTCACTTTCAATGATTATGGTAAACAGGACCGATAGAGAGGGTGAATCTGGGCTAACGGGGGCACATACTACAATAAAAACTGACAAGCGTTCTAATCCCTTTCCTCTCTATCAAAAAAAAAAAAAAAGGTTTGGCCTTTAGTTATATTTCAAGCTGAGATTTCCTTTGAAATACCATAAGTGTAATACAACTAAAAAAAAACATCACATTTTATTAGTGGGATTGCACTGAAATCTTAAAGGAATATAAGAACCAGTGGGCAAATGACTTACCTAATGTCCAGAATAAAGTAATATTTGAGTAAGAACATATTGTATATATGTTATATATTATGGCCGAAGAGTGCATAGAATATTAATATCGTATAAGTAGAAGAAATGTTCTATATACAGGCTTTGCTCTGCATTCTGAACAGTTTTATACAATACATATTTAAAAATATACAGTTTGCTTATTTAGTTATATTCCTGATGCACATCAAAGCTTTTTAACTGAATTGTTTCCAGCTTGTGGTAGAATGAATCTCGTCTACTGAAATGTACACAAACAATACAGTATATGCAGCACTGTTTTAGTCTGGGCTTTCTGGAGTCTGTATTCTATAACAAACAACACACAATATACAGAGTTTATATTTTTCTAAATTAAATCTATGCCTTTGGATTTATGAAATAACACTTTATTTGAGGATAAGCTGTTTAAGAGTAAATAGTTGTAGGTACACTTAAGTCTAATTTGAACAAGAAAGTGTATCTGTGCTCAGATCAAAAAGTGAAGTAAATTTTATTTAAACTTTGAATTGTAATCTAATCTAAATACCTTGGATTGGCCAACAATTCAAGTCTGGGTGGCCATGTAATTCATAATTCAGTGTTATTACCTGTGGTTAAAATAGAGAACCGGTGCCTTGTACATAGGTTTTGTTCATTGTTTTGAGCCAGACTTTCACAGGAACATCAGTGGGGAGAGATTATTAAAATTATTGATATTTACACTATATAATATAATAATTAGGCTATTTCCGAGACCAGTAGAGGTGTACCATTAATACTGCAGAGGCTGAGAGGTTCCACTGGTGTAGCCATTCATAAGACAAGTTTTTCACTTTGCAGGGTTGAGGTTTGTTCCAAATAAAAAAAAAAAGCCATAGAGTATATTTTCAAGACTAATTTTCCGGTACGAATGTAAGCAATGCCTTAAGAAAATTTAGAAATTTTGGATATAGCATTTTTAGATTTATTCTACCAATCAAATGCAATGGGAGAGAACACCAAATCTATAATCACGTGTATTTGAGATAGGATAGAGTCCTTAGTAAGTGTGATAAATTGAGCAAGATCATTATGGATTTGTACCTCAAGTGAGCTAAGTGATCAAATAGCAGAAGCTTCCATATTCTCCCAAATCACCCGACACTCTGCCAAACTTTCCACCCTTGTTAACAAAGCAGTAAAGGAAAATTCACAATTATACAAATAAAAAGTGACAATAGTAGGGGAGTCAAAGCACAAATTTCCTGGGTCCTCCAGTAAAGAGAGAATGATGCCAAGGTATCGTAATTAGTGCTATCCTTGTGAACAGAGCCTTGCGTTTTTATATGAATACATCATGGGGAATGTCTTTTAGATACACTGAAAACCAAAGAGTGTGGAGTGTGAGATCTAGTTTTTAACTAATTTGTGGATGAATATAATTATGCACAATTGATCTTTAGCATTAAAGTTCAAGCTGTTTCGGTGAATGTCCCCTCTGCAAGGCGGTGGAGTGTGAATTACTGGGTGGTATGACAAGTAAAATGGCATAGTTTCTATTGAATTACCACGCAGGGAAAGTTTTGGTATCATGTGCTGATCCAGTACATGCATCCTGTGATAGTGTTCCTCTTTCAGTTTCAAAAATGTATCTATTGTGGTTTTAAAAACAGAGATGTAAAACTTTGCTTGGCAAGATCCAGCCAAATGGCACAGTTTATTTATAAGACTTTAGCCAACCAGTAGAATGACCCTTTACAGAGTTGGTCTGATAGTCAAGGCAACAAACCTAAAGTTCAGTTTATAATTTCTGTCTGCATAGGCTGCCTTATGTGGCCCACTATTTATAAATACCATTTTTTTTTCTAAGACAATGCCTAAAGAATGTTCTTATCTCCTGTGTGTTCATGCATTATGGTGCATTTTCTAATTCAGCATGGATATAAGAAAATATATTGTTTTTATTAGGACCCATCATCATGTGAACTTCTACATTGGAAAAAAATCCTGAATTCAGCATTTTTTACACAGTCAGTTGAATGGGTTCTTCAAAACAAAAACATTTTGAAATGCATGTCAACGCAGTTTATGGAAGCACACTTTAACCACTTAAAGGGGTTGTAAAGGAATTTTTTTTTTTCATAATAAGCATCCTTTACCTGCAGACATTCCTCTTTTCACTTCCTCATTGTTCGTTTTTGCTCAGAAGTTGCTCTATTTCTTCTCTGTTCTGTTCACTTCCTGCTTGTCTGATTTTACTGACCACCGTGAAGGGAGACTTTACTGCGGTGGTCAGTAACATGCTCACCCCCTCCTGGGAACTACATCTGTGTGGCAGGACGCTCTCTATGTGTTAGAGACTTCAAGGAGGTGTAAATTACTGGGCGTGCCGCAATGCATACTGGGAAATGTAGTTCTTACATGAACGAGCGATGCAAACCAGGAAGTGAATGAGAGAACAGAAACTAGAATGCCAGAGGTGATATAGATGAAGGAATTTAATAGGTATTTACTTGTTTTTTAACAGAATCATTAACTATTCTGTCTGTCTACCTTGCAGACATTAATTTTAGGCAAAACATTTTTTTCCTTTACAACTCCTTTAAGGACTGAGCCTCTTTCTGAGATTTGGTGTTTACAAATTAATAACATTTTTTTTCTAGAATATTACTTAGAACCCCCAAACATTATATATATATTTTGTTCTAACACCCTAGAGAATAAAATGGAGGTCGTTGCAATACTTTTTGTCACACCATATTTGTGCAGCGGTCTTAAAAGCGCACTTTTTAAAAAAAAAAAAAAAACAATTTTTTTTATTTAAAAATAAGACCCATCCCATCATGCCCAATATGGCTGTGGTCCGGGAAATTCCAGTATTTACCAAGGCTGCAGACTGACCTAAAGTGTATGTAAACCCTAGCAATGAACTTATATTATTTGCTTATTTTTGTTCTGTTAGCCCTTTTTACGACTAAAGTTTTAGAAAATGTGATTATTATTTTTTGGATAAATATGTACAAAGGGATCAGCTTGACGTACACTTATTTTATTGACATGTAATAATGTTTTAAAAGTCTTGTTTCTACATATAATATGTAATTATATCTGAACACACTATCTGATTTCTGCTCTGCAATACTACACAGTGGTTTTGGTTTACTGCTCATTCGCACCATGCAGATTTACAGTATCGGTCGGCTAACTTATTGAAAATTGTTAACTCTCTCTCTTGCTGATCTTATCTCCCACATGTGTTAAGATTGAGAAAAAGATATAGAAATGGAATGGAAAGCCCTCTCTAGTAGCTATTCAAAGATCTGTAAATGTAATAGAATGCACAAATCTGGAAAAGCGAAATGTAAAAATATGAAAGTCATAGCAAAAATTACTTAGAGTAGACCTTGTACTAAAATGTAAAGCACTTAAACACATACTGCCCCATCCCCTATTCCACTGCATCTAAAAATACTGCATTATACCTTTAAAAAAAATCTGCAGAGAAAAGTGAAAAAATATATTTGCCTTACAGCTGGCTCCAAACAAGGTGATGTCATGGTCCTTCTGGCAAGATCCTGAGAATGTTGAGTATCCCACATTTTACAGGAAGAGGCTCCTGAGAATTTTAGTGCAAGGTCCACTTTATGGTGAACACTGCAATAATAAATCAAAATATTAACTGTAATCATAATATATCTGCAGCCTTTATAGGAGAACTTCGGTTTCTGCATATACAGCGGAACCTCGGTTTAAGGGTAACTTGGTTTGCGAGCATTTTGATTTGCGAGCAACTTTTTTAAAAAAAATCTGACTCTGTCTGCGAGTGTTGACTCGCAAGACAAGCAAAATTCAAGCTAAATAGGCCTGAGGTACGGGGGCGCAGAAGCTGAGCAGAGCCGAAAATAGGCCTGCAGTACCTCTATTGGCCTGAGGTATGGGGGCGCAGGAGCCAAGAAAAGCCGAACAGTGGCCTGCAGTACCTCGTTGAGCCGAAGTGTCCCCAGACCTTTTCAGCCGTTTTCCGCGTTCTGTCGCCCCCCCCCCCCCCCCCCCCCCACCTTTGGTTGGTTGCATTCGGTATTGTATCCCATTGAAGTCAATGCGGAACAAATTATTTTAGTTTCCATTGACTTCAATGGGAAAAGTCGCTTTGATATGTGAGTACTTTGGATTACGAGCATACTCCTGGAACGGATTATGCTCGTAATCCGAGGTTCAACTGTAACTTATTAACCATTTTGGCTTAGTTTAAGAAGTTGGAATGCTGCTAAGGTGCATTTGATCCCCTAAACAAAATACTTGAAGCATTGTGTTGCCTGTGCCCATCCTACTTTTGTATTACTATTATAGAGTCAGTGGAAGCTAAGCTCCCACCATTGCAAATATAGTGAATGACAGAAAGTACA
The DNA here is from genome assembly GCF_905171775.1 of Rana temporaria. NCBI lineage: Eukaryota > Metazoa > Chordata > Amphibia > Anura > Ranidae > Rana > Rana temporaria. The sequence goes on from NC_053492.1 coordinate 386,254,406, forward strand.
GGAAGGGAAATTCCCAACTGCACATCATTTCTTTTACATTTGGCAGTGTGCAGGAATGTGGCATTTGAAGTCTCAGTTCCTGCCTAAAAACAAGGGTCCGGTGACATGTCTACACTTTGTTTTTAGCTCACAATTAACCAGCCTAAGGAAATAAGTGACATAGTTAGCCCTGAGCACAATGTACTGTAATGCATTATGATATTTTAGAAAATTATAGGAAATCAGCTGGAAACACTCCCAGAAATATAGCTGGTTTTAAACTGCACTACTTTCAATCAGGCCAAAAACGTTTTTATAGAAGAAGACCTGTCATATTATAGGAAGCACATTGTTTTGTTTTTTGTTTAGTATAATGTATTGCCTCGAATAAAAAAGCTGCAGATTTTTCCCCAAAAAAGAAATCCTAGCCACAAACTATGCTAATGTCATGTCAGCTTGAATGAAAGACTATAACTATAATATCGGGGAATTTTGTGCCACAGAAAATGTGAGTCATTGAAAGTAATCTCTATAGCATGATGTGTTCCCTGGCAGCCTGGCGACTCTGCGAAAGTCTCACATTTATGTTTGCTGTTGCAATTTGCCTCTTTACTGTCCTATATATAAAGCAGGGCTAAAAAAAAGTGCCTGTACTATAGCTGTTTTTTTTGTGTAGAAGAGTCCAACTCTAACCAAACTTTGACTTCTGGATATAGTGGAAATGGGCTGCTTTTAACCTGAAATGTCTCTGACATCCCTAACACAGTGTAAAGGGGGTAGGCCCTCTGTCAGATCTAAAAATGATGGCCCAGATTCTTAAAGGAATTATGACGGCGCAGCGCCATGTACGCCGTCGTAAGTCCTAATCCAACCCGTCGTATCTATGCGTCTGATTCTTAGAATTAGTTGCACATAGATATCCATTAGATCCGACAGGCGTAAGTCTCGTTCCTGCGTCGAAATTTGAAAAAGTTACGTCGTTTGCGTAAGTCGTCCGTGAATGGGGCTGGACGTCATTTACGTTCACGTCAAAACCAATGACGTCCTTGCGGCGTACTTTGGAGCAATGCACACTGGGAAATTCCACGTCCCGCAAAAACGTCAATCACGTCGGGTCACAGTAGTTTAACATAAAACACACCCCCCTTCCACATTTGAATTAGGCGGGCTTACGCCGGCCGATTTACGCTACGCCGCCGCAATTTACGGAGCAAGTGCTTTGAGAATACAGCACTTGCCCGTGTAAGTTGCGGCGGCGTAACGTAAATCGGATACGTTACGCCCGCACAATTTTACGTGGCTGTACGTGAATCTGCCCCTGTGTCTGTTCTGAAGAAATTACCCTTTATTACCTGCCAGTTGGATGTGCAATTATCAGAACAGGTAATGGGGAGAAATCCTCTCAATGTCTGCCAGCCAATACCAGATAGTAAATCTGTAGGGGACAGGGGGATGAGAAAACTATTTTTGATGTTTCCTATAAGCTAGCAAAAGTCATTTTTAAATCTAGGTCTACTTTAAAAGTGTGGCATCTGGAAATAATAATAAAAAAAGCTGTTTACAGCCTATGTAGTCCTGCCTGCATCATTTGTGCTTGCCAGTTTCAAGGATGTCAATTGAGTCCTACTGAGATTTGTATCCCCCTAAGTAGCATAAGCATCTGATCACTCTACAATATTTGTAGAAATGAACAAGAATTTACAGCTGAGCCTATGGTTCATGTTCAAGGAACCTTCAGGAGACTGTAGTGTCATAACTTTTCAGATTGTGCCTAGTTCTTTAACCACCATCTAAGGTTTGTGCGTACCCTAGGGCAGGGGTGCCCAACCTTTTGAAGAGCAAGGGCCACTTAAGCGACTTGGTAACCAGTCGCGGGCCACAATGGGTGGAGTGGGTGGATGGCAGCCCACTCGGCTCTATAGAGCTTACTCTACTCTCCATACGCCAAACTCACAGAACATGTTCTCTATCTAAGGTCCGTCGGACTTCCGACAAAAAAAGTCAGATGAAGGCGTGTGTACGAAGCATTACAGCTGGGAACAAGCAATAAGGCTAGTTCAAACAATGGAGCCCTTACAATAGAACTATATGGGACACAATGGGGTTGATTTACTAAAACAGGAGTGAGCAAAATCTGGTACAACCAGTGAGCTTCTAACATCAGCTTGCTCAATTAGGCTTTGACAAAAAAAAATGGAAGTTGTTTGTTTTCTGTGCAGAGCTGCATCAGATTTTGAACTCACCTGTATGTCAACTCCGATATGACCGGGTGGTGATAATTTAACACTACCCTTGGCTGTTCTCCATCCAAACTCCTTTTACCCTGATAAAGACTTCATCCCAAGAACAAGTAGCTCGTTTACATTTTGCCCCATGAACTCATGTGACTCTCAACCATCTGCAGGGATACTTATTAAAATGCATTATAAGGTTGCAATTAGGGATGAGCTCAAGATTCAGAACTTTGATTGTTTGGGCATTCATCCAAACACCAGACTTTTTGCTCATTTAGCCAGAGGCAAACATCATATACAGTAGAGTTTTTTCTACCACTACTATATATGATGGTTCCATTTCTGTCAATGGTGGCTAAGGACACAGTAGGAGCATGCAGCAACCGGTGACACATGCTGTCCTCCTTCACTTACTGGCTGGGATTCCTCAGCCATGTAAACAAAGGGAAGGGGATAGCATGACATCATTTATTGTGATGCAGATGAATAATGCGTGTTAAAAGAAAAAAAAATCACACAACACACATCCAATCCTGTTGCTGACTTACCACGAATCTGCATCGTTTGACACTCTGTTTACAAACAGAAGCAACGGGCCAGGAGCTGTCATTTACCAAAAGTTGAACCACTTGACCTCAGTACTGCTTTAATTTCCAATTGCGCGACCATGCAACACTGTACGCAAATTAAATTTAAATGTTTTCTGTTGGTGGTATTTGATTATATACTGTAAATGTAAAAGGACCCAAAATTTGATTAAAACATTTTTTTTTCTACTTTCTGTTACAAAACATATCTATTAAAAATTCTAAAATCAAAGTTCTTCATAAATTTAGGGCAAAATTTATTCTGTCTGTAGCTTAAAAAAAAATCGCAATAGATGTATATTAATTGGTTTGTGTGAAAGTTAGAAGGTCTACAAACTATGGCATATATAGTGGAATTTATGCAGCTATAGACGCTATGCTGTAATGGCAGGGATCAGCAACTTTAGTGTGACTGTAATAGGGTGGCGGGCAATCTGGAATTCACAGACACTGTCTGGGAGGGTCACTAACTGACTGGGGTTAATTGTGTGCCAAACAATGTGTAATTTGGGTTTGGCCACAAGTACTCTATTTTAGCATATCTGGTAAGAGTCCCCCTTATTTGGTGATTCATATTGGTGGTGGCTTTCCTTGGTGTGCTTATCATCTGTTTCATCTGCGGTACATCACCATATGCTGTATATATATTTCTTTCATGCTCCTTGGATCTCGTATCCATCCACACAATTGGAGGAATACCATCTGGACTATCAGCGGCAGTTTCTGATAAAGACCCTTGCTGGGGGATTCCAGCTGCAAGCTTTGATTGCTTGCCCTTCTGGTAAGCGCATAGACATTTTCATCTTTTCACCGGTGGAGGATCTTTGTTTGTCAGTCACGTTTAAAACATCACTCAACAATTTATTCACTTAATTTGAATTTTCAATATATATTTATTGTTCTTTGGACACTTATGGACACTATTTCTTAATTCAATTGTCTATTTATTTTCACATTTGGTTAGCGCAACTTATTTGTTTTGTTTTGACTGTATATTGTGTGTATATCACAATTTTTGTTGCAGCTTGTTTATTTTTGTTTCACTTAGTTAGTTTAGCGCAGTATCATAATTTTCTTTTAAACAATGTGTAATGTGTGCTGCTTTTACTTTTACTATCTGCCTGTTTTTTTCTTCCTGCTTTGTAGAGAGAAGAAACAGCCAGATCGCTGTACACAGTAAACAGAGTTCTGTGTTTTTGAAAACACAGAACTATGTGTGTGATTGGACAAGGAGTGAAACACGGTTTATAACTGGATTTAACATTACGTTATTGTATGTGTTCAATCGAGCACTTTTAACTAGTTCGATACTTGTGTATTACTAAGGTTGCTCCTGCCAAATTGAATTTTTAACAAGTTTTTTTTTGCTTTTGGTAAGGTGCCCAGCCCCTCATGCTATTTGTATGCCTATTAGCCTAGACCAGCAATGGCAAATCTTGGCACCCCAGATGTTTTGGAACTACATTTCCCATGATGCTCATGCACTCTGCAGTGTAGTTAAAGGGTCACTAAAGGATTTTTTTTTTTTAGCTAAATAGCTTCCTTTACCTTACTGCAGTCCTGGTTTTATGTCCTCATTGTTCGTTTTTGCTCTGATGTTGCTGTAATTCTGCTCTGTTTTGGACACTTCCTGGTTGTCTGTTTCCTGATCACCACAGTACTGGGAGATTCTAGTTTTGTTTTCCAAACCAATACTGCTCTATGGGTCTGTCCAGCACAGAGGCATGAAATAACATGCAAAAACTAAGCTAGATGCTAAAACAAAACTGAAACTAGGAGGTACATTATAAGATTGATTTTTATCTATTTTTAATCGTTTTTAAAAGGAATCAGTTAACTATTATGTCTCTATACCCTGTAAACAGTAATTTCAGCTAAAAAAAAAAAAAAATCTTTAGTGACCCTTTAAGCATCATGGGAAATGTAGTTCCAAAACATCTGGGGTGCCAAGGTTTGCCATCACTGGCCTAGACAATCTCCATTACTTTTTTTTTACGTTTTGATCCTATTGACTTCAATACGTTTCGGCACTCAAACTTTCTACGTGTTCTGTGAACCTGCTTCGAACCAAACCTAGGTAGGTTTGATTTATCATTAGTTGTATTATACAAACGTGCACTAGTGATGATATATTACATAGATCCAGAATTTTTACTCACTCATTATTTATTTTATATTTAATACATCACCAATTTCCAGTGTTAAATATTTTCTCAAAATATGTTTTCTTCTACAAGGTCAACCAACCCTTTAGTTAAATATGCACATTGTTGTTTTGTGTCTATTTGCTTCAGGACATAAGTTGTAAAAAGATTGTATTTCTATGAAGGACACTCTGCCGATTAGAAGCTTACTATAATATCGAAGTATAGGATTCATCTCACATTTATTTGTCAAATGTGAAATTCTTTGCAAGGCTAAAACATAAGTAATGTAACTATAGTAATAATTCTATTAAAAAATACTTTTTATGCTGATGAATCAAAAATCCCGTTACAATACTGTACATACAGGGCCAGATTCACGTACCTGGGCGCATCTTTGTGCGGGCGTAGCGTATCTTATTTACGCTACGCCGCCGCAACTTAGAGAGGCAAGTACAGTATTCACAAAGCACTTGCTCCGTAAGTTGCAGCGGCGTAGCGTAAATTGGCCGGCGTAAGCCCGCCTAATTTAAACTAGGAAGCAGGTGGGCGTAATCTATTTAAATTAAGCGTGACCCCATGTAAATTAATGGCCGGTCGAACTGGGCATTTGCGCGCATGCTCAGTATCACGTTGAATTTTCTCCCTAAGTTACTCCGGCTCAATGCCTGTGACGTGAACGTAACCTACGCACAGCCCCATTCACGTACGACTTACGTAAACGACGTAAAAAGATACGATTGTGTCGACGTCCATACTTTGCATTACCTGCGGCTCATATACCAGGGGTAACGTTATGCCGGACGCAAGCCTTACGTAAACGGCGTAGCGGGCGCAAGTACGTTCGTGAATTGGCGTATCTAGCTCATTTACATATTCAACGCGTAAGCGCCCCTTTCGGCCAGCGTAAATATGCACCCAAGATACAACGGCGTACTAAGACTTACGTCGGTCTGCTGAAGCCAGATTTCAGGCGTATCTAGGTTCCAGAATACCACGCATAGATACGACGGCGCATCTTTTAACTTACGCGGGGTATCAATAGATACGCCGGCGTAAAACCTTTGTGAATCTGGCCCATAGTGTTTATGTATTTTTATCTGTACCAGTTTCTTAAACTCACACATCATATCTATTTAAAAACTGAAAAGGTAGTGGGGGTTAAAGTAGGAAATTAAGGGTAGAAAAGAGTTGACGAGGATCATTAAAGCCCTGCTATTTTTAGTGTCGCTTTACCGTCGTTTTTGCAGAGGTTTTAGGCCGCTAGTGGGCGCTTTTAACCCTGGCTAGTGTCCGAAAAAGGGTTAAAATTGCCTCTAAAGCGCCGCTGCCCATTCATTTTAATGGACAGTGGTATACATCGCTCCTTTACCGCTCCAAAGATGCTGCTTGCAGGAGTTTTTTTAACGTTCTGCCATCGCTTCGCCTCAGTGTGAAAGCACTCAGGCTTTCACACCAAGACTGCAGGGGAGCCGTTATTCAGGTGCTTTACATGCGCTATTTTTAGCCCAAAAGCGCCTGAAAAAGCCTCAGTGTGAAAGGGATCTAAGATCAGCTGCCTGCTGTATCCAGCTTATCAGCAATTTATGTTCCAGGTCTGGCAATATTGCCCTAAGCCTGGTGGTAGATTGCTCCTGTCTGCCTCTGGAAGAAGCTACCGAATATAGTGCAAGAGGGTTTGCCACTGGGTTATGAATATTTAGGGAGGGCCAGATGGTGTGGCTAGAGAGAAAATCAGTGTTTGGGAGGGTCTGATCAGATCTCTTTCTCTCCTGAGGTCTCCCCCTGGGAGGCAGACTGTGTGTTAAAGAAACGCTGTTGCTTTTAGGCTTGGGAGGAACCTGGACTTAAAGAGCCTTGCTGGAAAACATCATCTGTGGAAGCTGGGCTAAAGACGAAACCCTTTCACTTTTTTCCCCCCAAAAAATCACATTTGAAAAACTTGCTCAATTATTGTGTGACATAAAAAGTTGCAACACCCACCATTTTATTCTCTAGAGCCTCTACTTAAAAATATAGGTCCCGGATTCACAAAGCACTTACGCCGGCATAAATCACTTTACGCCGACGTAGTGCAAATGTGCGCCCGGCGTATGTGTGCGCCAGACCCACAAACCAACATACGCCTAAAAACAGGCCATCCTACGCCAACGTATCTTGCTTACGCCGGCGTAGCGTGGGCGCAAATATGGTCTGGACATATGTTGCGTCTCCCAGTGATTAGGCATTCAAATATGCAAATGAGGGAAATACGGCGATTCACGAACGTACGTGCGCCCGATGCAGGCTACGCGCGGTGCGCGTAAGTGTACGTCCAACGTAAAGTTATTCCCCATAAAGGAGGTGTAACTCAGCAACAGACATGCTCAGGTCTATACCAGGGAACAAGCTGGCGTATTTTACGTTGGACATGTGTCTGGCTGGGCGTAGGTTACGTTAATGGCATACACAGTGATCCTGCGTATCTTAGGCAGTTGTTCCGACGTGGATGTGAGCATGCGCAGAAGGATGTGTCCACATCACGGCGCATGCGCGGCTCGTTATTCGTACTTGTCTGGCGCTCGGCCCATCATTTGCATGGGGTCACGCCTCATTTGCATGGATTACGCCCACTTCCATTTACGTCGGCCTGCGCCTTTGAAACCCACGCCACCCTGGTGCCATGTTGGGAGCACTGGCTTTGTGAATTTCATGCTTGCCTCTCTGCGTTGGCGTAGCGTACAGGAGATACGCTACGGCGGCGTAATGTTCGCCTGCTGTCTGTGAATCCAGGCCATACTGTATATAATGTTTGGGGATTCTAAATAATTTTCTAGTCAAAAAAATGCAGATTTTTACACGTGTGATAGAATTGTCAGATTTGGTTGGGGAAGCTAGTGGTTAAAATAGGGAAGTACTGTATATAAATCTTTTATACAGGTTTGGCAGCATAGGCTTTAGGAGGGGGGGGTTTAAGACTAGTTAGGTTTATATTGGAATTCTAGTTTAAGTTTAGTTAGTCACTTGGATGAGTGTGTTTGTTTTATGCTATGAATTTGCTATACAAAGCCCCCCTGCATTGAAGCTTTGTTTATTTAACCCCTTGGAGCCTCCCAGCCTTTTAAGGGATTTAGGATGCCGGGAAGCAGGGCGGGGTTTATGATCATGTGACCACCGTGACTGTGACACAATCAGAAAGGTCCTGATTAGAGTTGAGCGAACCCGAACTGTAAAGTTCGGGTTCGGTACGGACTTTGGGTTTTTCCCGAACCCGAATAATTGCTGAAAGTTCGGGTCCGGGTTCGGAGTTCGGGAAAAAAAAATGCGCGGAGGTCCCCGCAAATTCAATAACCAGACCCTTTAGGTCTGGTATGGATATTAAGGGGAACCCCGCCGTCAATTTAAAAAAAAAATGATGTGGGGTTCCCCCTAAATATCCATAACCAGACCCTTCAGGTCTGGTGTGGATTTTAAGGGGAACTCCACCCTAAATTTAAAAAAAAAATGGCGTGGAGTTCCCCCTAAAATCCACACCAGACCCCTTATCCGAGCACGTTGACCTGGCCGGCCGCAGAAAAGAGGGGGGGGACAGAGTGCGGCCCCCCGTCTCCTGAACCGCACCAGGCCACATGCCCTCAACATTGGGAGGGTGCTTTGGGGTGCCCCCCAAAGCACCTTGTCCCCATGTTGATGGGGACAAGGGTCTCATCCCCACAACCCTTGCCCGGTGGTTGTGGAGGTATGCGGGCAGGGGGCTTATCAGAATCTGGAAGACCCCTTTAACAAAGGGGACCCCCAGATCCTGACCCCCCCTGTGTGAAATGGTAATGGGGTACACTGTACCCCTACCATTTCATGAAGGAAGTGTAAATAGTAGTTTTCAGAAAAAAAACACACACACCATAGAACAAATTACTTTATTAATTAAACCAAATAAAAATCCAGCGGTGAAAATAGACGATCGGTGCTGCTCGCTGCTCCATCGTTGTCTCTATCCAGCGACGGGTGATCTCTCCAGCGACGGGTGATGTGTCCAGCGATTGGTCCAGTGATGAGAACATCCATTCAGAGCACAGCTGAACGCGCCGATGCTTTGATGTTTCTTTTATAGGGGAGGCGGCCACGCGTCATGTGACCCCGTCCCCCTCTGACGCACACTCTGCTACGTCACTAGGACAGCCCAGACAAGGGGCTCCGCGCATTTTTTTTTTTTTACTAAAAGTCCGTGTCCCATTGACTTCAATGGGGTTTGGAGTTCGGGTTCGGGAACTTCCAGGTGTCCGCTCAACTCTAGTTCTGATCGCAAGCAGCGATCGGGAGCTTTCCATTAGCCATCAGTAACTGAGCCGGGAGCGTGCAAATATGCGCCCGCTCTGCGCCAAGGCCCACCCACTGAGAGGCCGTATATTTGCATGTGCTCGGCGCCAAGAGGTTACTTTATTATTTGCTGAATAAAAGTGCAACTATTGCTGGATGTCCCTGTGTATGGTTTAGGTCTGCCAATACCAGTTGAGCCTGTTCCCTTTTACAATATACTGTATATGTATTTACACACTTTTACATAATAATATAAAATAAAAATAATATAAAATAAAAGACCTAACTTTCAGTCAGTGAGTACAATGCCGTTATGTAATGCATACATAAACACACAACATTTCCAGCCAGTACTTCTCTCTCTTTAGCTTTAGGGGGAAGTTTACAATCTATAGATTGCACTATAACAGCAGAAGAGTGGAAGTGAGCAATAGTTATCAGGAGTGCACACTGCTGCACTGACACATGTACATATTTGAAATAAAGCCCAACTCCAGTAAAAACATGGCAGGAATTTTAACCCATCCCCACTTTATTCAAAACGAAAAAAAAATATTTGATCGGAGTTAGACTTTAAGCAACTGGATTACAAAAGGAGAGTGTTTACAGTGTGTCTACTTGACATACTAGTTTGAGGTAATAAAGTTGACTAGTAATTCAGTTTTATGGTTGGATTGTACAGTAGGCTATGCTAACACATTTTTTGCAACTGAGAATGCATTTGTACAGTGTTAATCTAGTCATAAAACGTGGTATTCTCTGTGTGAAATGGCTGCAGTACACAAATAAGTGGCCAAGCAGGAATGTTTGTTGTGGGTTTACAGGCAGTAAGTAGTTAGGGGTACCCTGGAATGTTATGGAGCTGGTGCATTATCTGTGAGAGTAGAGAAAAATAGAGGTTAAACATGTCTGCTTGATATAAAAAAGTAGTGCAGATAAAAAATGGGGGGTACACATTACAACACATCGTTTAACAGAAATAACTTTCTTGACATCTACATAAAAAAAGCATTAATCAACTAATAAGACACGTTTTGGAGTAACTGAGCTCCTTCCTCATGGTGGTTTTGCAATCACTGTAGGTGTGGTCTACAGGATGATATTAAAACATACATCAATATTCATATGTATAGGCATATTTTGGAGCAGGAGTGGGTTGATATGCAGTACTTACAGTTTCTCCAAAACCATTGGCTAAAAAAAGGTCATGCAAATAAAAACAAAAAGGAAGATAGAGAAATACCAAGTGTCAGAAAAATATATCTGGTTTTAAACAAGACACCTACCGAACATCTACTGTCCCATGATATCCTAATGGATTGTCTCAGGGCAACTTAGGGGTGGCTATTGATCGAAATATGTATAGTTGCCAGTCGAATTAGGGCTGTGTGGACAAGTAACAAAGATAAATGAATTATTTTTTTCTCATTCAAGTTTAAGTTTATTTTCAAAATATAGACGGTACATTCGTTATAATACAAGAAAAAGTCATTATATCGCATTACACAATGACATATCTAGTATTATACTTTTTCAAACAATATCTTGGTCCAAATCAAGGAATCTTTTATCAGCCTAAGATAAAGAATACAACCAAAAAATCACAAATTCCTGTATATCAACCTAACTGAAATCGAGCCATTATTCGTACTTTACCATTCCTAGTCATTCCCTAACTCATGTTCAAATTCACATTAACCAACATTATGAATCACACCAAAAGTAATTTTCCCAATTCTATGAATATGGTAAATTCATAAATAAGCCTCTAACTTTCCCTATACCATATCTGGGTCAAGTCGTTTCCAGGGATGCATAGCATCACCTCCATCCATTTTTCCCTCCAATTTCAAAACAATCTCTCTAGGAGAATTAGATAGGAAAAAATGAATAAAAAAAGAATGAAAAAATAAACTGAAATTATGTTATACTTATACTTTCCATCTTAGGGAAAGAATATTTCGGTAACATAAAATATTTTCAAACAATTAATTTTAAAATATATTCGAGGAGTTGACTCCATCTCTAATATTCCCTCCTTAGATTCCAGAAATCAAAAAATACTTTTATCAGAAAGTTCAGTGTACAGACACTGACTAAAGAATGTATCCATATGGATAAAAAGAAATTATACATGAACAAAAAAAGAACCAGATAAATGAATTTTAAGCTCCATCCTGTATGTTGCAGGAATATTGTAAGAAAGGAGGGGCCGGGGTTTTAATCATGACAAAGTACATACCAGAGATTGTTGATAGATACTGTCTCAATAGGTTTTTTGAGAGAGTAGGGAGCAATTGTACTGGGTATAGATTATGTCCTATCTGAATGTTTTTAAGCTTTGTTATTTCTGAAAATCTTCAATAAAATGATTGGGAAAAAAAAGGCAACCAGATGTCCCTAGTTTCTGTATACAGTCACTGGAGGCTGTTGCTGGATACAAAAAATGTCCCCTTGTCAAAGCAATAAAGCTAAGTTAAAAAAAATCACCCAAAAAATTCCCCCCTGCACATACGATTGCAAGCACGTGCTTAGGGTGTTCTTACATACAAAAACGACGATTGCACCACACATGAGCTGTAAGGCTGCACTGGCGATTAAGGCTGCTGCGAATATCAGTGGCAACATTTGTTATGCCAAATGTGCATAAGGCCTGGCCATAAGATTGAGTTTTATATTGTGTTTGTGCACACTAAAATATATTTTATTGTATTTTTACTGAAAATATGAGTTTGATAAAGAGTTGAGCTAATATAAACACATACAAAACTGTCACAATTTTTTTCGACAGGGCCTCTTCGTTTATCAAATATCTAATATTTGGAGGGTTTTAAGTAGTCTTTGGGTCAAAAAAGTGCATTTTAGCATGCATGCAAAAAAAAAAAAAAAAACAGCACTGAAAGTGTTAAACATGGGCCTGTTCAGTAGGATGTATGCAGATTTAACCACTAGAGTACCGGGCCATCGTCAAATGACGGCTCCACGGTGACTCTGAATATTCAACAGGACGTCATATGACGTCCTGTATTCCTGCGGCCACTGGGGGGCGCGCGAGCGCGCCGACCCGGCGCGTCCCCGAGATGCCGATGCGCGTGCCTGGCGGTCGCGATGTCCGCCAGGTACCTGCGATCGGTAACAACAGAGCAGGGACGTGGAGCTCTGTGTGCAAACACAGAGCTCCACGTCCTGTCAGGGGAGAGAGGAGACCGATCTGTGTCTCTTGTACATAGGGACACAGATCGGTCACCTCCCCCAGTCACCCCCCTTCCCCCACAGTTAGAACACAATACAGGTATACATATTAACCCCTCCCTCACCCCCTAGTGTTAACCCCTTGAATGGCAGTCACATTTATACAGTAATTAGTGCATTTTTATCGCATTAATCGCTGTATAAATGTGAATGGCGCCAAAAACGTGTCAAAAGTGTCCGATGTGTTCGCCGCAATGTCACGGTGACAGTAAAAAAATCGCAAATCGCCGCCAATACTAGTAAAAAAATTAATAAAATAAAAATGCCATAAATCTATCAGCTATTTTGTAAACGCTATAACTTTTGCGCAAACCAATCAATATATGATCATTGCGATTTTTTTTACCAAAAATATGTAGAAGAATACGTATCGGCCTAAACTGAGGGAAAAAAAAGTTTTTTTAAAAAAAATTGTGATATTTATTAAATAAAAAAGTAAAAAATTGTGTTTTTTTTTTTTAAATTGTCACTCTTCTTTTGTTTATAGCGCAAAAAATAATAACCACGGAGGTGATCAAATACCACCAAAAGAAAGCTCTATTTGTGGGAACAAAATGATAAAAAAATAGTTTGGGTACAGTGTAGCACGACCGCGCAATTGTCATTCAAAGTGCGACAGTGCTGAAAGCTGAAAATTGGCTTGGGCAGGAAGGGGCGTAAGTGCCCGGTATGGAAGTCTCCTTAGTTTAAAGTATAACTAAAGGCAAAACTTTTTTTTACTTTTGAAAAGTGTGGAGAGGGATTAGAACACCTGTCCGTTTTTATTGCTGTCTGTGCCTTGGATTGCCACCTCATCCCTTTAAGCCCGAACACATATGAATTACACAGGTTCTGAGGCTAATTTAATGCAGATAAGTGAGTTTCATTACCACCTTAATCAGCCACATAACTGCGTTCAGTTTTAAAGCGATGAGGTGGCAAGCCTATTAGTGCCCTCGTTAAAGCGGAGCTCAACCTAAAGTGGAACTCACGCTGATCGGAACCCTCCCCCCTCCGGTGTCACATTTGACAACTTTCAGGGGGGAGGGGGTGCAGATACCTGTCTAAAGACAGGTATTTGCACCCACTTCCGGCCACACAGTTTCGGGCATGCGCCGTAGGGAACCGGAACGCTTCACTTCCTGGTTCCCTCACTGAGGATGGCGGGGGGGGGGGGGGAGCAGCAGAGTGACGAGCGATCGCACGTCCTCTGCTGCGGACGGCGCTGGACTCCAGGACAGGTAAGTGTCCTAATATTAAAAGTCAGCAGCTGCAGTATTTGTAGCTGCTGGCTTTTAATATTATTTTCCTCTCCATTTATCCTGTTTACCATTATCATTGAAAGTGAAAGTAAAAGAAAATCCCCAAAGTTTGGGTTGTCACCAGAAAAGTAATATTCCAATATTCCATTGTTCTGGTGACCTGATAGATGAGTCTGAGGTAATCTGAAAGTATGTGTTCTGCTGCAGTCGAGTCTAGGGTGACCACATTTCCAAACTACCATTCAGGGACACCCCCCTTCCCAAAAAATCAGCTTGTGCTATAAAGCATCAGAGCACAGTGATTGGGCACAAGAAGCAGGATTTCTCCAATCACAAGCTGGGGCGGGGATTGTGCTTCTCCAGGCATTCCTGGTCAGTGAGTAAAGCAGTGATGTAGCAGCCTTTTTTGGGGGCATCAGATTGGCCCGGGGGGTGGCTGTGTCAGTTTCATTTCCGGGACATTGTATTGTCCTGGTATAAAGGTACCGGGGACAGACCTGGTCACCCTAGTCGAGCCTGCCCCACCCCACCATCACTGAGCTCAGGCCTGTCAGAACCTCTGAGTGACAATGAAAGTGAATGGATAGAGAACAGTGAGCAGAGAATGGTGGCAGAGGCGTCTCTAGGGGGGGGCCAGAGGGGGCCCTGACCCCCCCAACATTATGCTGTGCCCCACCATGTGCTTTTTTTTTTTTTTTTTTTCGGGCCGCCGCTGGAGTAACAGTCTCTCCTGAGAGGGAGAGCGTCCCCAGTCAGCTCTGCGGGGCATTCCTCCCCCTCCCTCTGCTCGCTGACACTGCATAATGCGAGCGTTCACACAACCACAGCCGCCCGATCTGCTCCTTCCCCTGCATCCTCATTGGCACGGAGAAGAGCGAGTTGCAGAAAGGACTCCATGAGCACTGTGGGGGAGGGGGGCCCAAGCCTTCATCTCAGTTACTGAATAAACAGACTGATTTCTCCCGTCCTTAGGACAGGAGAACCAGCCTGTAAATTCCGAGAGTGGTGACTGCAAGCTGAGCCAAGTGTCAGTCTATGACACTCTTTTACAGCCCAGCGAGTCTAGCCACCCCCCCCACTCTCCTCACATATGAGCAGGGAGGAATAAAGCTCCTCCTCCTTCTCCTTTTAGTCCCGCCCACACTATCTCGGTGTGCTGTATCTGAAGAGAGGGGATGTGTGTTCAGGAAATATGAAAATCAGCAGCATGTGTGTGAATGATGCCTGAGATTCTAGCCTGGACCGTGGGTATGTGTGTGCACTGCAGACTGCAGTACACTGTAATCACTGAACTGCATTATCTCCATCCCTTCTCTCCCCCATCTGTCTCCCTCCCCCTCACCTGTTCTTTCAAGACATTCACAATTTACTTTCTGTAACGGTCACCACCGTTTACGATATTCCAATCCATCGCCCCATGACAGGTTATCCGACAGTCCGACAGACATCAGACACGACCCATTTCATTTCCCAGAATAAACGAGACAAAACAAGCTCTGGTACTGGCTCCAAAATGAATGAATGAATCCTTTAATGGTAACTTAGCTTTGTTATATACAGTACAAGCATGTTACAGTTAATCACAGGGACAAAGACACACTCCACCCACACATCACACATTACACATTATTTTAGATAATAACATTCCGATGAGTTAATTACTACTTATTATCCAGACGGTCTGGCTCCGCATTTAGAGGGGTTAATTACTACAGCTTGACACATTCACATTCCACATCTTAACAGTGTCATTAGCATACACAATGAACAGGTCTTAGGAGAAGACCTAATTAGCACAATGGACACAAAACAGTATTAGCATCACACAAAGGAATGTCTAGGAGCAGACTCAATTAACACCTCAAAAGCATGCGTCCCCCCCATTGAATGAAAACACTCTATTGACCTGTCGGAGTCAGACTTTAACAACTTGTAATATTTCAAGATATCCTGCAATACATGAATTATCAGTAATGTCCCATCTCATGTAATTTATAATTATCATTTCTCAGTCACCCTATGCCCAAAAGGGCATAGTGACGCTGGCACAGGAGTAAACCCCATCCTTCAAAAGTCTCTGGGTGTCACGGGCCATTCTGTTACACTTTCACTTTCAGTTAGGCAGGTAATATACAATGCAATTTTTTTTCCTACATCCACAGATTGCAGGAAAGAAACTTGCATGATTCCCCCATCAACACAAACAGTGCTGACGGGAATATCCCTCCTGCCCAGCAATTGTATTCTATACAGCAACCACTAGTGATAATCATAAGAGAATCTGCTCATTAATGGTTCAAATCTCAGCCAGTTCCTGCTGAACCAGCTGAGATTTAAAATGTCTATGGATGGTCTTAGCTCTTAGGCAGCCCATACATTGATCACTATTTTTCATTCAACTATTATGCCGTGTACACACCATCACTTTATGTGATGAAAAAAAACGACACTTTCTGTGAAGTAAAAAATGACGTTTTTGAAACTTCAATTTTCAAAGACGAAGTTGCCTACACACCATCGTTTTCTCACAATGATCTTGCAAAGTGAGGTTACGTTCCACCACGTTTTACCATTGAAGCTTGCTTCATAAGTAGCTTCTGGGCATGCGTGGATGAAAAAACGTCTTAGAAAACAACGTTTTTTGCTACACACGGTCAATTTCTGTGAAGTAAAAAGTGCACTTTTGAAAAACGACACATAAAATTGAAGCATGCTTCAATTTTTTTTGGTCGTTTTTTACAAGACATAAAACGACGTTTTCCCCCACACACAGTCAATTAAAGTGACGTTTTTAAAAACGTCATTTTTTTTCATCACATAAAGTGATGGTGTGTACGCGGCATTAGGTTGAATAAAAAAAAAAAAAGAAATGATCCAATTCCCCCATCTACACATTATAGGTGGATGGGGGAATCGTCCCAGTGTGGACCAGTGCTGGAACAACCAGAGTTACTGTCCTGTCCCGGCTATTCACATCGCTGGTCTCTGTCTCCATGGCAGCGGCGGCAGGACATTGGAACCCAGAGCTGGTTACTTTATGGGGCTGATGTACAGGAGGGCCAGCACAATTTGTTGTTAGAGATGGGCTGGGCATGTTCAAAATTCCACATGCCAGAGCCTGCCAGGAAGCCCACACTGCACAGCGCTAATCACAGGCAGTGAGACATTTCTCGGTCCGCAGCTGCACAGATCAGGAAAGGTCTCACTGCCTGTGATTAGCGATGTGGAGTGTCGGCTTCCTGGCGGGATCGGGCATGTGGGATTTCAAACACACCCGAGCCCATCTCTATTGGTTGTAGACAGTTGAGCTCCCTGCAGGTTGCTTAGCAGCAGTGGACCCTTCTCTGACATGCTGATCGGGATGCAATCCAGGTGATGCTCTTAGTCAAATCCTAGTCATAAATATCAGATATTTTATTGATCAAAGCCCACACTTTACAGGCATAGAGCCCACACGGCTGCGGAACATACGCTTGATTATATATATGTGGTTGTACTCTTGATGCTAATAAATATTGTGTTTATTAGATCTGACTGGGAGCATCACCTGGATCACATGCCGATCAGCATGTCAACAGAGAAGGTTATACAGCATTACTGCTGCTAGGTGACCAGCTGGGGGCTCAGTTCTCTATAACCAATAGTGCCAGCCTTCCCCTGCATGCACCCATAATGTCACCAGCACTAGGACCTAATAGACTGCCGCCGCTGCCAAGGAGACAGACGCCAGACCAGCTCTGTAAATAGCAGGGACAGGACAGCTGGGGAACCCCACAGTGGCAGAACACCAGGGCCCGGTGGCAAGACAACCTTTGCAACCCTGAAAGTTCTCCCACTGCTTTGGACCCTTATATTTTCTTGGTGTGCTGGTGACATATATCTCTTGTTTTCTGCCACCCTGGGGGGCCCCAGTATAGTAGGAAGGGAGCTCACGACAGAACATGTAAAAGGGCCCGTTGTGGGATCATAGTAAAGGGCCCCAGGAGATTTTATATATATATACTGTATATATATAAAATTGCATTTTATAGTTGGCCCCCCTACTTTTTTCCCTGTCCCCCCATGTGCCCCCCCTAAATATGAAAGCTGGAGACGCCACTGAATGGTGGTGAGCAGAGAATGGTGGTGAGCAGAGGATGGTGGTGAGCAGAGGACGGTGGTGAGCAGAGGACAGTGGTGAGCAGAGGACGGTGGTGAGCAGAGGACAATGGTGAGCAGAGGACAGTGGTGAGCAGAGGACGGTGGTGAGCAGAGGACGGTGGTGAGCAGAGGACGGTGGTGAGCAGGGGACGGTGGTGAGCAGAGGACGGTGGTGAGCAGAGGACAGTGGTGAGCAGAGGACAGTGGTGAGCAGAGGACGGTGGTGAGCAGAGGACGGTGGTGAGCAGAGGACGGTGGTGAGCAGGGGACGGTGGTGAGCAGAGGACGGTGGTGAGCAGAGGACGGTGGTGAGCAGAGGACAATGGTGAGCAGAGGACGGTGGTGAGCAGTAGACGGTGGTGAGCAGAGGACAGTGGTGAGCAGAGGACGGTGGTGAGCAGAGGACGGTGGTGAGCAAAGGGACGGTGGTGAGCAGAGGACGGTGGTGAGCAGAGGACGGTGGTGAGCAGAGGAGGGTGGTGAGCAGAGGACAAGCAGCTACTAATTTCCTGCGGTCTCTTGCGTGTCTCCTACAGGGTATTTGGCGCCATTAGTTTATGATCTCCCCTTTACACTATGAGGTATTCTGTAATGCTGGGATATTAACATATAAAGGTGTAAAGCGGTTATTGTGTGTGATTGTGTAAAAGGCTGACTATGAAATTTAGCATCCTGTTTGAGGTGTGCAACTTCCATTGTGAGCAGGATATGTTTTGGTGGGTTTTCAGGCAGTACTGTGAGCTCTTTTGTCATTTTTGAGAGCTGCTAAATGATTGGGAAGCATTGGTATAGCACAGGGTTCGCCATACTTTCTAAACAAAGGGCTGGTTGATGGGGGCCGGACAGTGGCCAGTGGGAGTAAACATTGCCTTATCTTTGGTATTAGGTGGATGACTAGTGCCCTATTGATGTCAGTGGGAGAAATAGTGCCCCATCAATAGTGTCCGTGGAAGAATTAGTGTCCCATCATTTGTATCAGTGGGAGGAATAGTGCCCCATCATTGGTATCTGTGGGAGGAATAGTGCCCCATCATTGGTGTCAGTGGAGGGAATAGTGCCCCATCATTGGTGTCAGTGAAGGGAATAGTGCCCCATTATTGGTGTCAGTGGAGGGAATAGTGCCCCATCATTGGTATCTGTGGGAGGAATAGTGCCCCATCATTGGTGTCAGTGGATGGAATAGTGCCCCATCATTGGTGTCAGTGAAGGGAATAGTGCCCCATTATTGGTGTCAGTGGAGGGAATAGTGCCTCATCATTGGGATTAGTGGAGGGAATAGTGCCCCTTCATTGTTGTCAGTGACAGGAACTATGCTCCACTGTTGCTGACAGTGGGGGGAATAATGCCCCAAGGGCTGGATAAAAGCAAGCAAAGGGCCGTATCTGGCCCTCGGGCCGCAGTTTGGAGACCACTGGTATAGCATATAAAAAATAGGCACACTCATAGGGATCCATTTATAAAGCACCATGAAAGAAAAAAACATCAGCACATGTATAGACAACAGCGTTGTGCTTTACAAGTGTACATATGCATCCTTTGCCTCAGGACAGAGAATCGAGGGAAGCCCCTGGCTCTTAGGGAGACCTCCGCTTTAAGAGTAGAAGTTTGGATTTAGGCAGGGCTTTTTTTCCGGGAATGCAGGGCAACGCAGTATCGTCACCTCCAGCAAGCACTGAATGCATGTAATGGCAAGGAATGCTGGGTTGTGCTGCAGAGTCTAGTGATGCTGGCTGCATTGGAATCTATTGTTGCTGGAGGGGATCTATTTTTGCAGGGGAGGAGGGGTTAATGTTATTATGGAGGTTTATTGTTGCTGCTGAGATCTATTGTCGCTGGAGGGTATCTAATTTTGCAGGGGAGGGTGCCGGTGGGTAGTGGGGTGGTAGTTGGTGGTCTTGGTTGTCTATCATTGATGGGGAGGTCTTTTGTTGCTGTAGGGGGTCTTATGTTGTTGGGGGGTAAATTGTTGCTGGGAGGGATCTACTGTTGAATGATGGGTCTATTGTTGCTGGCTGCTGTAGGATCTATTGGTGCTGTCTGAGGGGAGATCTGTTATTGCTGATGGGTCTATTGTTGCTGGGGGGGTATTGTGTTGCAGGTGGTCCATTGTTGCTGATGGGATCTATTGTTGCTGGGGTGTGTGTGTCTATTGTTGCTGGGGGGGGGTATTGTGTTGCAGGTGGTCCATTGTTGCTGATGGGATCTATTGTTGCTGGGGTGTGTGTCTATTGTTGCTGGGGGGTATTTTTTTGCAGGTGGTCTGTTGTTGCTGGTGGGATCTATTGTTGCTGGGGGGTATATTGTTCTGTGGGATCTATTGTTGCTGGAGGGGGTGTCTCTTGTTGCTGACTGCAGGGGGTTTATTTTACTGCTTTTCTTGGTATCATTCACAAAATGTTATCATTATACAAATGACTTAGTACCACAAATTTTACATGGTTCTGGGCCGGTACCAGTGGTGCTTCGTCCATAGAGAGCGCTGGAGCGCCGCCCCCTCTGGCTCCGCACTGCCACTGACTAATAACATAGATTCATTGCATTGCATGAATCTATGTTATTGTCGCCGCTGCCGCTGGCCTAATTCAGATGGCCGGACCTCAGGGCCATCTTAATAGCATCATGGGCCCCTGGGCAAAGTAATGCTATGGGGCCCCTACAAGGTTGCCCCAATTTATGCACCTACTCTCAAGAATGGAAGTACAATATTTCTACTTTACAGTGTGTCACTTGCCACCGTCCCCTGTCACCAGATTCAGCGTGTCACTTGCCACCAAATTCAGTGTGTCACTCGCCACCGTCACCTGTCACCAGATTCAGTATTTCAATTGCCATCCATCCCCTGCCACCAGATTTGGCGTGTTACCTGCCACTGTCACCAGATTCAGTGTGTTACTTGCCATAGTCACTTGTCACCAGATTCAGCGTGTCACTTGCCACTGTCACCTGCCACAAAATTCAGCATGTCACTTGCCACTGTCACCAGATTCAGTGTGTTACATGCCATAGTCACCTGTCACAAGATTCAGCGTGTCACTTGCCACTGTCACCAGATTCAGCGTGTTACTTGCCATAGTCACCTGTCACCAGATTCAGCGTGTCACTTGCCACTGTCACCAGATTCAGCGTGTTACTTGCCATAGTCACCTGTCACCAGATTCAGCGTGTCACTTGCCACTGTCACCAGATTCAGCGTGTTACTTGCCATAGTCACCTGTCACCAGATTCAGCGTGTCACTTGCCACTGTCACCAGATTCAGCGTGTCACTTGCCACTGTCACCAGATTCAGCGTGTCACTTGCCACTGTCACCAGATTCAGCGTGTTACTTGCCATAGTCACGTGTCACCAGATTCAGCGTGTCACTTGCCACTGTCACCAGATTCAGCGTGTTACTTGCCATAGTCACGTGTCACCAGATTCAGCGTGTCACTTGCCACTGTCACCAGATTCAGCGTGTCACTTGCCACTGTCACCAGATTCAGCGTGTTACTTGCCATATTTACCTGTCACCAGATTCAGCGTGTCACTTGCCACCCACCCCTTGCCACCAGATTCAGCATGTCTGGAAGGGGGAGAAGGATGGGGGGAGGAAGAAGAAAGAGGGAGGTAGAAGGAAGGGGGGAGGAGGGGGAGAGAAGGAAAGCGGGGAAAAAGAGGAGCGAGGAGGAGGAAGGAGAGAGAGGAGGAGGGGGAGAAGGAGGGGGGGAAGAAAGAAGGGGGGAGTGAAGGAATGTTGAGGGAGAAGGAAGAGGGGAGAGAAGGATGGGGGAGAAGAAAAGGGGTAGAGAGAAGGAAGGCGAGGGAGAAGGAATGGGGGAGAAGGAAGGGGAGGGGGGAAGAAAGGGGGAGAGAAGGGGGGAGGTGGGGGAGAGAAGGAAGGCGAGGGAGAAGGAAGGCGAGGGAGAAGGAAGGCGAGGGAGAAGGAAGGGGGGAGAAGGAAGGTGGAGAAGGAGAGGGGGAGAAGGAAGGGGAGAGAAGGAAGAGGGGGAGAAGGAAGGGGGGAAGTGGGGGAGAGAAGGAAGGCGAGGGAGAAGGAAGAGGGGACAGAAGGAAGGGGAGGGGGGAAGAAAGGGGGAGAAGGAAGGTGAGGGGGAGAGAAGGGGGAGGTGTGGGAGAGAAGGAAGGCGAGGGAGAAGGAAGAGGGGAGAAGGAAGGGGAGGGGGGAAGAAAGGGGGAGAGAAGGGGGGAGGTGGGGGAGAGAAGGAAGGCGAGGGAGAAGGAAGGCGAGGGAGAAGGAAGGCGAGGGAGAAGGAAGGTGGAGAAGGAAGGGGAGAGAAGGAAGAGGGGGAGAAGGAAGGGGGAAGTGGGGGAGAGAAGGAAGGCGAGGGAGAAGGAAGAGGGGACAGAAGGAAGGGGAGGGGGGGAGAAAGGGGGGAGAAAGGGGGAGAAGGAAGGTGAGGGGGAGAGAAGGGGGAGGTGTGGGAGAGAAGGAAGGCGAGGGAGAAGGAAGAGGGGAGAGAAGGAAGGGGGAGAAGGAAGGGGAGGGAGAGGAGGAAAGGAAGGAAGGTGAGGGAGAAGGAAGAGGGGAAAGAAAGAAGTGGGGGAGAAGGAGGGGAGGGAGAAGGAAGGGGAGGGGGAGAAGGGAGGAGGTGGGGGAGAGAAGGGAGGGGGGAGAAGGAAGGGGGAGAAGGAGGGGTAGAAGGAAGGGGAGGGTGGAGAAGGAGGGGAGAGAAGGAAGAGGGGGAGAAGGAAGGGGGAGGTGGGGGAGAGAAGGAAGGCGAGAGAGAAGGAAGGGGGGAAAGAGGGGAGAGAAGGAAGGGGGGGGAAAGGGGGAGAAGGAAGGGGAGGGGGAAAGAAAGGAAGGAGAGAATGAGGGGGAGAAGGAAGGTAAGAGGGAGAAGGAAGGGGGAGAAGGAAGGGGGAGAAGGAGAGGGGGAGAAGGAAGGGGAGAGAAGGAAGGGGGAGTTGGGGGAGAGAAGGAAGGCGAGGGAGAAGGAAGAGGGGACAGAAGGAAGGGGAGGTAGAGGGGGAAAGGAAGGAAGGTGAGGGAGAAGGAAGAGGGGAGAGAAAGAAGTGGGGGAGAAGGAGGGGGAGGGAGAAGGAAGGGGGAGAGAAGGAAGGGGGGAGAAGGAGGGGGAGAAGGAAGGGGAGGGGGAGAAGGAGGGGAGAGAAGGAAGAGGGGGAGAAGGAAGGGGAGGGTGGAGAAGGAGGGGAGAGAAGGAAGAGGGGGAGAAGGGGACGGAGCAGTGTGGGGGATCCCTTCTAGGTCAGCCACACCTCCCGAACGCTTGTCACTGCACATTGAGCAGTGAGGATGGAGCGGCTCAGCAGGCAGCCTGGAAAGGAGGGGGAGGAGAGGAGGAGCTACGGGTTTCCTGGCCATTCCCGGGTGTGCTACGGATGTTCCGCGAGCGACGAAACGTGTTTCTGAACTTTCTGGTGCTGTGGAGAGCCTTAGTTAGCTGGTATCTTCCAGCTAACTAAGGCTCTCCACAGCACCAGAAACACCTTCCTCCGCTCGCGGAACATCCTCAGCACACTACTCATTCAGCGCACCAACTGACACTCCCCCGGGGCCCCGGCTAGTGCCATTTGTCCAGTTCTGATGTCCAGCTCTGGTGGGGCCCCAGGTGAAGTGGGGCCCCCGGGCTGTGCCCAGGGGTGCCCGCTCAGTAAGACGGCCCTGCCGGACCTAGAGCGCCGGCCACCTGAATAACGGCAGCTGGTTGGCTGTATGGAAGTGCCTATTAGAGCCAGCGGCTCTGATAGGCTTTCCGAGTACAGCCCTCAGGCTGTAGTCGGCTTCCGAATGCTTATCCTCGGGACGTACCGGCGGTGCGTTCCTTGGATAAGACTGACAGGCGTCTCAGCCAATCAGGTTCACCGGTTCTGGCTATCGGTAACCTGATTGGCTGAAGCGTCATTGAGGGCGGGAGAAGACATCGAGGGATGTGGATGGCTGACTCAAGTAAAGGTAAGTGCCGGGCGGGGGGGGGGGGGGTACAGTGGCGACAATGGGGACAATTGGCACAGCGGTATGAATGGGCACAGTGGCGACAATTTGGCACAGTGGGGGGACAATGGGCACAGTGGGGACAATTGGCACAGCGGCATTAATGGGCACAGTGGCGACAATTTGGCACAGTGGCGACAATTAAAGGGCACAGTGACATCAATGGGCACAGTGGCGACAATTAAAGGGCACAGTGGTGACAATTAAAGGGCACAGTGGCGACAATTGATGGCACAGTGGCTGTGTTTGATGGCATGGCACAGTGGCTGCATTTGATGGCATGGCACAGTGGCTGCGTTTGATGGCATGGCACAGTGGTGCGAATTGATGGCACAGTGGCTGCGTTTGATGGCATGGCACAGTGGCTGCGTTTGATGGCATGGCATAGTTGCTGCGTTTGATGGCATGGCACAGTGGTGACAATTGATGGCACAGTGGCTGCGTTTGATGGCATGGCACAGTGACTGCCTTTGATGGCATGGCACAGTGGTGACAATTGATGGCACAGTGGCTGCGTTTGATGGCATGGCACAGTGGTGACAATTGATGGCACAGTGGCTGCATTTGATGGGCACAGTGAGGTTGCAATTTTTTTCTTTTTCGTTTGCGCCCCCCCAAAAATTTTGAGCACCAGCCGCCACTGACCGGTACTGGCAGGGGGGGTAGGGGGTGGAACCAAGGGACAGAGCTCAGAGGTGGGTAGGGGGCGGAGACAAGGGGTGACCCTGGAAAGGGGTTTTCCTGCACCTATCCTCTGGGAATAAAAGCCCTGGATTTAGAATTATATTATTTATAGGCTTACTAATAAATTGTATCACCCTCTAATCCAAACTTCTATTGCTGTTGATGCTGCTGAGAAGAAGGTGTCTTCCTGGTGATGAAAGTGTTATAAGAAAAGCACCGAGAGTAATCAGGGGGTGGTGTGATGACATGTGGTAATGAAGGGGTTAATGGCGGGGGGCGTGGCTGTGAGCTGTCATCGTGAGCGAGCGCAGCACAAAGCTGCACATGCGCAGTACGGGAAGGTACGCACACCGTTTTGAGGATGAGTCGGGAGCGCGCAAGTGGGTGTGCGGAGCTCTTGTGACAGCTCCAGGCTGCCTGGTGACAGTTCTGTGTAGAAATCAGCAGCAACAGCTGCCTGGGGAGGAAGACTTCACAGGAAAAAAGTGACACTCATGTGCAGTACGAGAATGTAGAGTATAGACGGCAATGTCCAACTAAAATGCTGAGATAGGAGCAGACTGTGCTGATATGTATGGCTCCTGTGCAGGTAAGAAACTTTGCACTGTCTGTCCATTCCTGCACTACAATGTACACCATCTAATGTGCTACACACACTCATCTGTCACCTTCATAGACAATGGGGAGGCTTTTCTTTGCAACAATTGTGCTAAATGGTAACTTTACTGGGATTAATACTGAGTGATAGAGAGAACCAGGATAGTATTGTGAGACTGCAGAAGCAGGGATGGATCTTGTGCCATGCACACTGCTAAGCTATTATGTTCTACCAAGTCTGGGAAGGTAACCAGTGACTATTGCTAGCCAGGGCTACAAAGATGATCAGCGACTACGCAAGTCTGGGGAGGTGATCAGTGAGTGCTAGCCAGGGCTGGGAATGTGACCAGTGATTACTTCTAGCCAGGGCTGAGAATGTGACCAGTGATTACTTCTAGCCAGAGCTGGGAATGTGACCAGTGATTACTTCTAGCCAGGGCTGAGAATGTGACCAGTGATTACTTCTAGCCAGGGCTGAGAATGTGACCAGTGATTACTTCTAGCCAGGGCTGAGAATGTGACCAGTGATTACTTCTAGCCAGGGCTGAGAATGTGACCAGTGATTACTTCTAGTCAGGGCTGAGAATGTGACCAGTGATTGCTTCTAGCCAGGGCTGGGAATGTGACCAGTGATTTCTTCTAGCCAGGGCTGGGAATGTGACCAGTGATTTCTTCTAGCCAGGGCTGAGAATGTGACCAGTGATTACTTCTAGCCAGGGCTGAGAATGTGACCAGTGATTACTTCTAGCCAGGGCTGGGAATGTGACCAGTGATTACTTCTAGCCAGGGCTAAGAATGTGACCAGTGATTACTTCTAGTCAGGGCTGAGAATGTGACCAGTGATTACTTCTAGCCAGGGCTGAGAATGTGACCAGTGATTACTTCTAGTCAGGGCTGAGAATGTGACCAGTGATTGCTTCTAGCCAGGGCTGGGAATGTGACCAGTGATTTCTTCTAGCCAGGGCTGGGAATGTGACCAGTGATTTCTTCTAGCCAGGGCTGAGAATGTGACCAGTGATTACTTCTAGCCAGGGCTGAGAATGTGACCAGTGATTACTTCTAGCCAGGGCTGGGAATGTGACCAGTGATTACTTCTAGCCAGGGCTAAGAATGTGACCAGTGATTACTTCTAGTCAGGGCTGAGAATGTGACCAGTGATTACTTCTAGCCAGGGCTGAGAATGTGACCAGTGATTACTTCTAGCCAGGGCTGAGAATGTGACCAGTGATTACTTCTAGCCAGGGCTGAGAATGTGACCAGTGATTACTTCTAGCCAGGGCTGGGAATGTGACCAGTGATTACTTCTAGCCAGGGCTGGGAATGTGACCAGTGATTACTTCTAGCCAGGGCTGAGAATGTGACCACTGATTACTTCTAGCCAGGGCTGGGAATGTGACCAGTGATTACTTCTAGCCAGGGCTGAGAATGTGACCAGTGATTACTTCTAGCCAGGGCTGGGAATGTGACCAGTGATTACTTCTAGCCAGGGCTGAGAATGTGACCAGTGATTTCTTCTAGCCAGGGCTGAGAATGTGACCAGTGATTACTTCTAGCCAGGGCTGAGAATGTGACCAGTGATTACTTCTAGCCAGGGCTGAGAATGTGACCAGTGATTACTTCTAGCCAGGGCTGAGAATGTGACCAGTGATTACTTCTAGCCAGGGCTGAGAATGTGACCAGTGATTACTTCTAGCCAGGGCTGGGAATGTGACCAGTGATTACTTCTAGCCAGGGCTGAGAATGTGACCAGTGATTACTTCTAGCCAGGGCTGAGAATGTGACCAGTGATTACTTCTAGCCAGGGCTGAGAATGTGACCAGTGATTACTTCTAGCCAGGGCTGGGAATGTGACCAGTGATTACTTCTAGCCATTGCTGGGAATGTGACCAGTGATTACTTCTAGCCAGGGCTGAGAATGTGACCACTGATTACTTCTAGCCAGGGCTGGGAATGTGACCAGTGATTACTTCTAGCCAGGGCTGGGAATGTGACCAGTGATTACTTCTAGCCAGGGCTGAGAATGTGACCAGTGATTACTTCTAGCCAGGGCTGGGAATGTGACCAGTGATTACTTCTAGCCAGGGCTGAGAATGTGACCAGTGATTTCTTCTAGCCAGGGCTGAGAATGTGACCAGTGATTACTTCTAGCCAGGGCTGAGAATGTGACCAGTGATTACTTCTAGCCAGGGCTGAGAATGTGACCAGTGATTTCTTCTAGCCAGGGCTGGGAATGTGACCAGTGATTACTTCTAGCCAGGGCTGAGAATGTGACCAGTGATTACTTCTAGCCAGGGCTGGGAATGTGACCAGTGATTACTTCTAGCCAGGGCTGAGAATGTGACCAGTGATTACTTCTAGCCAGGGCTGAGAATGTGACCAGTGATTTCTTCTAGCCAGGGCTGAGAATGTGACCAGTGATTTCTTCTAGCCAGGGCTGAGAATGTGACCAGTGATTACTTCTAGCCAGGGCTGAGAATGTGACCAGTGATTACTTCTAGCCAGGGCTGAGAATGTGATCAGTGATTACTTCTAGCCAGGGCTGAGAATGTGACCAGTGATTACTTCTAGCCAGGGCTGGGAATGTGACCAGTGATTACTTCTAGCCAGGGCTGAGAATGTGACCAGTGATTACTTCTAGCCAGGGCTGGGAAAGTGACCAGTGATTACTTCTAGCCAGGGCTGAGAATGCGACCAGTGATTTATTCTAGCCAGGGCTGAGAATGTGACCAGTGATTACTTCTAGCCAGGGCTGAGAATGTGACCAGTGATTACTTCTAGCCAGGGCTGAGAATGTGACCAGTGATTACTTCTAGCCAGGGCTGAGAATGTGACCAGTGATTACTTCTAGCCAGGGCTGCAAAGATGATCAGGGACTATTGCTAGCAAGTCTAGAAAGTTAGCAGTAAATATTGCTAGCATGAGCTCATGGGCGTCTGCTCCATAGGGCAAGGGGGGTCATTTGCCCCCCCCCTGGAATCGCCAGGGAGAGCCAGGAGCAGGGCCGATTTAAGCAGTGATTGCAGCGCTCCCCTCCCCTCTAGTTGTCCCTTATTTAGAGTGCCTGTCCCTCTCCTGGAATCAAATCCATTTGTCCCTCATTCCAAAAGGTTCCTCTTTTAGACCTGAAATACATATACTGTCAATATAGTGTAGTGTTTGAGTCAAGGGAAAGGGGTGCTGTGTAATGTAAAGGGACCCAGTGGTGCAGTGTGCTGTGTAATGTAAAGGGGTCCAGTGATGGAGAGTGCCGTGTAATGTAAATTGGGCCAGTGATGCAGGGTGCTGTGTAATGTAAATTGGGCCAGTGATGCAGGGTGCTGTGTAATGTAAAGGGGTCCAGTGATGCAGGGTGCTGTGTAATGTAAAGGGGGCCAGTGATGCAGGGTGCTGTGTAATGTAAAGGGGGCCAGTGATGCAGGGTGCTGTGTAATGTAAAGGGGGGCAGTGATGCAGGGTGCTGTGTAATGTAAAGGGGGCCAGTGATGCAGGGTGCTGTGTAATGTAAGAAGGGACAGTGATGCAGGGTGCTGTGTAATGTAAAGGGGTCCAGTGATGCAGGGTGCTGTGTAATGTAAAGGGGTCCAGTGATGCAGGGTGCTGTGTAATGTAAAGGGGGCCAGTGATGCAGGGTGCTGTGTAATGTAAAGGGGGGCAGTGATGCAGGGTGCTGTGTAATGTAAAGGGGTCCAGTGATGGAGAGTGCCGTGTAATGTAAATTGGGCCAGTGATGCAGGGTGCTGTGTAATGTAAATTGGGCCAGTGATGCAGGGTGCTGTGTAATGTAAAGGGGTCCAGTGATGGAGAGTGCCGTGTAATGTAAATTGGGCCAGTGATGCAGGGTGCTGTGTAATGTAAATTGGGCCAGTGATGCAGGGTGCTGTGTAATGTAAAGGGGGGCAGTGATGCTGGGTGCTGTGTAATGTAAAGGGGTCCAGTGATGCAGGGTGCTGTGTAATGTAAAGGGGGCCAGTGATGCAGGGTGCTGTGTAATGTAAAGGGGTCCAGTGATGCAGGGTGCTGTGTAATGTAAAGGGGTCCAGTGATGCAGGGTGCTGTGTAATGTAAAGGGGACCAGTGATGCAGGGTGCTGTGTGATGTAAAGGGGGCCAGTGATGCAGGGTGCTGTGTGATGTAAAGGGGGCCAGTGATGCAGGGTGCTGTGTAATGTAAAGGGGTCCAGAGCTGTGAGGTGCTGTGTAATGTAAAGGGGTCCAGAGGTGCAGTTGTGGAGAGGGGGTACACAGTAGTGACAAAGAGATATTGAAAGATGCAGGGGGCACAGTGGGGTGTTTTTACATTTTAACGTGGGGGGGGGGGTCGCTTTTAAGCCCCGCTAGCGGTCGAAGAAAGGGTAAAAAGCGACTGTGTATCTCCGCTGCCGAAGCGCCCCCCTCTGAAAAAATTTCAGCGGATGCCCATGCATGAGCTGTAAAGAGGACCTGTTGCTAGCAAGTGGTATGAATATGCCCAGTGACTATCTCTAGCAATAGCTGGATAGATGACCAGTGACTGTCACTTCCAGCTATTGTGCCACCACAAATCTTGCAAGTTGTGGGGATTTGCATTTGCGTAGAGATCCCATTTCTTTAATTAAACTTGCGTTGCTCATCATTTGTGGTAAGTGTTGTTTATCATACTTTGCAATTACCGTATATGTTTTTGTAAACACATGCCATTTTTTTTTTTTGCTAATGTGTATAGAATCTACTCTGCTTTTTACTTCTTCTCCTAAACTCATTGGGGTAGATTCAGGTAGGGCTGCGCACTGTTACGGAGGCGCAGCGTACCGTTTTAACGCTACGCCTCCGTAAATTACTTGCGCTACGCTTCATTCACGAAGCAGTAGCTCCGTAATTTGCGCGGGCGCTCCGTAAAACTGCCCGGCGTAAGCGCGTGTAATTTAAATGATCCCGTAGGGGGCGCGGATCATTTAAATTAGGCGCGTTCCCGCACCGAACGTAGTGCGCATGCTCCATCGGGAAACTTTCCCGACGTGCATTGCGGTAAATGACGTCGCAAGGACGTCATTTGCTTCAACGTGAACGTAAATGGCGTCCAGCGCCATTCACGATTCACTTACGCAAACGATGTAATTTTTTTAAATCGCGACGCGGGAACGACGGGTATACTTTGCGTAAGGCTGCCCATGCTATTAGCAGGGGCAGCCAATGCTAACGACGTAAAATGCGAACGCAGGGCGCACGTACGGTTGTGAATCGGCGTGAGTATGCAATTTGCATACTCTACGCTGACCACTACGGGAACGCCACCTAGCGGCCATCGTAAGAATGCAGCCTGCGATACGACGGCATAAGAGCCTTATGCCAGTCATATCTTAGGCTGCAGTCGGCGTATCGAGCTTTCTGAATACAGAGAAGTCGATACGCCGGCGCAACTAAGCAATTGCGCTGCGTATCTATGGATACGCAGACGCAATTGCTTACTGAATCTACCCCATTGATTTTTGCTGTCATCCTCAATGGCGAGTTTTTATATTAAATGTAGTAACCTATAGCAGCGTGTAGAGTTCACCTATTTCCAATCTGGTTTTAGAAGAGAAGTCTGAAGGGTTGTTGTAGGTTATTGGACTGATAAATTATTACCTCAGGATCAGATCACAGTTTCCTTTTATTCTGAATCAATATTTCATTTTTCTTAAGGAAAAGTCATGTCGGCTAAGTCAAACCATTTCCTTTTTGTTATGAAATAAATAAGGATAAACGTGTTTGCTATATAGAGAAAGAAAGAAATATAAACACCTATTAAAATAACAAGTTTGCGTGTTGGGGGTCTGTAAAGAATTATCAGCATTCTGTCAGCACATTGGCTTTCCTGTGAAGCCTTTTTGTAAAATTGCTGTTTCACACACATGAAGACTGTAAAGAGGAAGTTCTATTTGTGGTGATGAATGCTGTACGATGACAGGATTGTATCAAACATGAACTTCCTGTTTCTTTTTAAAGATTAATTCTGAAATTCAAATAAAGCTGAAGTGAGGCTGCCAGTGCAGAGGTGTACAGTCGCAGACGTAGCGAGGTGACTACCTCTCTGTTGTCATGTGACACGTTATGGCGCCATTTACAAAACGACCCACGTGCATGCTGCTTATGGAACTTTGCAAGTGCATATGCTTCTAGCAGCTGGAAAAAAGACTAAATTCAATAATGTCACTTTTTTTTTTTTTTACAAGTTTACCGAGAGGAAGAGTTCTCATTATGTTGCTCTTTGTTTTTATCCATGTTTGTGGAGGAAGATTTGCATCAGGCAGGAGGAAACAGACCTCTCCCATGTTTTTTCATCTTTGTTTACAAAATATTGTAAAACATATTAATTATGTCTGTTTTATATGCATTCAGGTCACTGTCAGCCTTAAAGAAGAATTGCGTTAGTACTGATTACATTTCAAGTGACCATATGAATGAAGAGTCAAAAAAACAAAAAAAAAACTAAAATATCATCCAAAGTGAAAGTTCACACTAGAATTTCTCTACAGATTTTAAACTGCTGTATTACACATGTATCTTCATAAATGCATAGTACCATGTTTGCAGGGGCGGACTGACCATTGAGTCACTCGGGCACTGCCCGAGGGCCCCATGCCACTAGGGGGCCCCATCAGGGTTGCCAGGCTCAGTAAAACCAGGGACAGTATGTAAAAATCTGTGTTTTTTTTTTTACATCTGTCCCTGATACCGTGTTTCCCCGAAAATAAGACCTACCCAGATAATAAGACCTAGCATGATTCTTGGGGAGGGCTGCAATATAAGCCCTACCCCGAAAATAAGCCCTAGTAAAAATAGTTTAACATTTTTTTTTTTAATCCATTTTGCAGAATGATTGCAGCGGCTCCCCCTTTCCTCTCTCCTCCCACCCGATGCCCGCAGCCCCTCCCTCCTCAGCACATGAAGCGGGCAGAAGCCAGCGGGACACTGGCTCCCCCTCCTCCGCTCTCCTCCCGCCCGATGCCCGCAGCCCCTACCTCCTCAGCGTACAGACGCCAGCAGGACACCGGCTCCCCCCTCCTCTGCTCTCCTCCCGCCCGACGCCCCCTCCCCAGTGCACGGAACAGGCTGATGCCAGAAGGACGCCGGCTCCCCCCTCCTCTGCTCTCCTCCCGCCCGACGCCCACTGCCCCCTCCCCAGTGCACAGAGAAGGCACGGAGCAGGCCAACGCCAGCATGACACTGGCTCCCCCCTCCTCTGCTCTCCTCCCGCCCGACGCCCCCTCCCCAGTGCACGGAGCAGGCACGGAGCAGGCCGACGCCAGCGGGGATCCTGGAGCAGAGAAGAGCCCAGGCAGACCATGCGACAGCCAGGAAAGTCAGGGAAGCTGCAAGAAAGGTACCCACTTTAGGATCATTGTGCATACCATAGTTAAATAAGACACCCCCCAAAAATAAGCCCTAGTGTGTTTTAGGTTGCCAAAATTAATATAAGACCCGGGCTTATTTTCGGGGAAACACGGTATGTCTGAAACTGACATGTTTTTGATGTAAAAATCCAGAGATTTTAGCTGCTCTGCCTCCTGGCGTGGTGGCCATCTGTAAGCCCGGGGCCCCATAATCTTCTATTGCCCGGGGGCCCCATGAGTTGTCAGTCCGCCCCTGCATGTTTGACTTCTGTTCAGTCTCTGATTGGCCAGCAATCATCAATGGAAACTGCCAGCTATTTCCCAGCCACACCATGTTATCTCTCAGCCCCGCTTGTGCTGTCTATGGGGCAGATCCACAAAAGAATTACGCCGGCGTATCTATTGATACGCCGCGTAATTTTGAAGTTCCCGCGTCGTATCTTTGTTTTGTATCTACAAAACAAGATACGACGGCATCTGGGATCGATCCGTCGGATCTTAGGTGCATTTTTTCCGCCGGCCGCTAGGTGGCATTTCCGTCGAATTCCACGTCGAGTATGCAAATTAGCTAGTTACGGCGATCCACGAACGTACATCCGGCCGGCGCATTATTTTACGTCGTTTGCGTTCGGATTTTTCCGGCGTAACGTTAAAGCTGCTATATGGTGGCATACTCAATGTTAAGTATGGCCGTCGTTCCCGCGTGAAAATTTTTATTTTTTTACGTCGTTTGCGTGAGTCGTTTGCGAATTGGGATTTGCGTAGAATGACGTCAACGTCGGAAGCATTGGCTTGTTCCGGTTTAATTTCGAGCATGCGCACTGGGATACCCCCACGGACGGCGCATGCGCCATACAAAAAAAACGTTGTTTACGTGGGGTCACAACGTATTTACATAAAACACGCCCCCATCACAGCCATTTGAATTCCGCGCCCTTACGCCGCCAAAGATACACTACACCGCCGTAACTTACGGCGCGAATTCTTTGAGGATTCGAAAAAAAAAAAAGTTACGGCGGCGTAGTGTATCTTACATACGCTACGCCCGGCGGAGAGAAGCGCCGACCTACGTGGATCTGCCCCTAAGTCTTTGACAGCATCAGGGCACAGAGATGGCTTTGTGATCACATGACGTAGACATAATGGGCGGCTAAAGAAAACCATGAGTTGCATGCTGTCACTGGTAGTAGCCTGCAGTTTTCAATGCCAATTACTGGACAACTGAAGCACAGACAGAATTCAAACATTATATGATGTACAGGACACTGGGAATCAGTGTTGCCAACCTACCAGATTGAAATTTACTGGCACAACACCCGAAATTTACTGGCGCACCTACGTTTTTACTGGCATTTCACAAAAGTTACTAAATTACATTTTTAGGTGAACATTTCAGTATTTAGGCTACAAACAAGTACGCTAGGCAAATAGCAATGTGATTTAAGGTAGATATTAAGGTAAAAAAATATTTTTGTTATTTTCGATATAATAAGGGCAAATTATTTAGTCACATCACCCCCTGCCTCCATCCCCCTCTGCCACCAACACCCTCTGCCTTCACCCCCCCCCCCCCTCTGCGGTGCCACAATCTTCCCCTGCCTCCAATCTCCCCCTTCCTCCATCCCCCTCTGTGGTGCCACCAACAACCCCTGTCTCCATCCCCCACCCTCTGCCGTGCTACCATCCCCCTCTGCGGTGCCACCAACACCCCCTGCCTCCAATTACCCCCTGCCACTAACACCTCCTGCCTCCAATCTCCCCCTGCCTCCATGGCCCCTGACTCTATCCCCCTCTGCGGTGCCACCGCAGCCACCATCACCCCCTGCCTCCAATCATCCCCTGCTTCCAATCTCCATGCGCAGTCCCAAGCCGAACCATTCTCGGCTATTTTTACTGGCACATTCCCGCAACCACGGACATTTACGAACAAGGGAAAAAGTGCCCGTTTTTACAAACTGGGGTAGATTCAAGAAGCACTTGCGCCCGCGCAACCATAGGTTGCGCAGCGCAAGTGCTTACTTGCTCCGGTGTAACGAGTGCTCCTGATTCAGGAACCTCGTTACACCGACTGCAGCCTAGGATATGACAGACATAAGCCTCCTTATGCCTTCATATCCCAGGCTGCATTCTTGCGTTGGCCGCTAGGGGGCGCGGCCATTGTGATCGGCGTATAGTATGCAAATTGCATACTACCACCGATTCACAAAAGTTGCGTGGGCCCTGCGCACGCAAGGTACGGAGTTTCCGTACGGCAACTTTAGCGCAAGGTTGCTCCTGCTAATAGCAGGGGCAACCAATGCTAAAGTATAGCTGCGCTTCCCGCTCGTGAAATTTAAATTTCACGTCGTTTACGTAAGTGATTCGTGAATGGCGCTGGACGCCATTCACGTTCACTTAGAAGCAAATGACGTCCTTGCGACGTCATTTGCCGCAATGCACGTCGGGAAAGTTTCCCGACGGAGCATGCGCTGTTCGCTCGGGGCGGGAGCGCGCCTAATTTAAATGATTCCCGCCAACGGCGGGATCATTTAGATTAGGCGCCCTTACGCAGGGCAAATTAGCATAGCGCCCGCGCAATTTACGGAGCTACTGCTCCGTGAATCGCGGGCAAATCGAAATATTTGCGTGGGCGCAGAGAAAAATCTTTGCTCTTTGCCCACGCAAATATTGCACCGATCTACCTGAATCTGGGCCACTGTCTGTAAAAATACGGACGGTTGCCAACACTGCTGGGAATATGTTCTAGATGGCGGGTATATTTCCTTGTTATTTGAGTTTAGGTCTCTTTGTTTGTTTTGAGAGATCAAAAAGACTTTACTTTTACAGGCAGCTTGCTGGTGATCTCTGGTCCTACATATGCCCAACTGCCTCCTAGTCCGGTTCTAATCATTCTACAGGTGGCTTGGTCTAGGACAGGGATCCTCAAACCACGGCCCTCCAGCTGTTGTAGAACTACACATCCCAAGAGGCATTGTAACACACTGACATTCACAGACATGACTAGGCATGATGGGAATTGTAGTCCCTGAACATCTGCAGGGCCGTAGTTTGAAGACCCATGGTCTAGGAGCTGCAATTTACCTAACTGGCAATCCAATCCTCTTCTAAGCCACTGGGGCTACATACTACATAGTAGTACCACGGCAGTACTACATGGAGAACAAATTCTACAAAAATGGCGTTGTCCGGAGGTTGCCATTTCCTAGTTGAATAAGACCCTGACAGTCCAAGTGGAGGAAGTTTCTGGTCTTTAACCACTTCACACTCGGCCTATAGCAAAATGACGGGCAGGCAATAGTTGAGTAACCCTGACTGGACGTCATATGACATCCACCAGGATAACAGCCATTGCGCGCCGGTGGGGGCGTGCATCGCGGCGATCGGTTGTGCGGTGTGTCAGTCCAACTGACTTCTGTAGAAGAAGCAGAGCCATGCACTGAAATGATCAAGTTTTGGCTGAGCCAGCAGGAATCAAGCAGTGTATAGCCGGCTTTAGGCAGTTCTGGGGCTCTGAAATTTTTTACCAAGAGATGTAAGAACCTTGTGGTGCCTACTCTTTAAAAGACATTCAGATTTTTACCATTTTAGATCACTATAGGTACTGTATGTGTATATAAGGTACATGTTTGCTCCAAAGTACACATCAGTAGCGGCCCGTAGTGCAGGGCGCAGGGGCGCCGCCCCCCTATCACTGCATCCAGCCCCCCAATGTACATGCAGGGCGCCAGACGCATGGATTCCAATGTTTTTTTTTTTTTTTTAAGCAGGTGTTTAGAGTCACTTGTGTGACAATTAATATTTGCTATTGTCACACCGAATCTCCTCCTGGCCAATCAGGAAGTAGATCATGAGAGCCATCACCCGATTGGCTGAAAGACGAAGTGATCCAATTGGCTACCTAGGAGGAGGAGGGAGGAGACGCACAGGGCATGAAGGAGAGGAGTTGCATGGCTTGATGCAGGGGGGGGAGGAGATGCAGGGGAAGCTGCCTCCCGCCACCTGGAGCCACAGCAAACTAGATGGGGTAAGTGCAGGGTCGCCCCCCAAAAAAAAAAATATGCCACCAGTACACATATGGTTTTACAACCAGTCTGCTCAAAAACATTGTAAGCCAGTTTTTGTAATGAAATTAAAAACAATGATGGTAAATTAAGGAGGACAAACTTATCAGATGACTTTCTCTTTCCTATTTATAGCTGAACAATGGAATTGACCTTTCCTTTTCAAGCCAAAAACATTTTAAAAATGACGGTGTATGCATAGTTTAATGAAGATCTTTGTTTGAGGTTCACACTGCTGCGAATTCAAAATCGCGGTAAAATGCGCGATTTTACCGCGATTTTGCCGCGATTTTGCCACAAAAAGTAGTACAGGAACTACTTTTTGAAATCGCAGATGCGGCGTCGCACTGATTAGGACAGTGCCATTGCCGACAATTGCCGCCGATTTGAGATGCGATTTGACATGTCAAATCGCATCTCAAATCATTCCAAATCGTACCCAGTGTGAACCAGGGCTCAATCGAGTTCCCCCTTATTATGTAAGAGATTGTAAAGATTTGTTGCTGCCATTTCATACATCAAGACTGTGGTTTTTTTGTAGGGTGATGTCACTCATGTCATACTAGGCTTTAACAGGAATTATAATGAAAGTGTCTGCATTACCAGTGAGTCAGATTAAAACCATCATTCTCCACTGCGGGTTTCTTAACTCTTTACTGCACTAACCAGTGTGCTACCTGGGCATATAAAGCATGAAAAATATACTGTATGCAGATGGATGGCAGGTAAATAAAGCACAGGGTAAACCACTATACACACGATTCAAATGCATATATGTTTACTAATGTACTTGTAAAAAATATTATACTCTCGTAGGTGGATGCAGCATTGGTCTGATGCTGCATCTGTCCCCCGCCGACTCAAATACCCAGAACTGAGCGATCAAAGACCACTGATCGCTCAGTTCTCAGTCTTCAGTTATCAAAGAGCTCGTGACTGACAGTCAGCGGCTCTCTGCTCTGCCCCTCCAGGACTCACTGGAGCACCGGGCTGTGCAAGGGCTGAGAGTGGCTGGCTCAGGCTCCCAACGGCAGGCGGAGAGGCTGGACCAACTGCCGGTCAGTGATCTGGGTGAATTCCAACAATCGGACAAATTCAGAGTCTAGCCTGGCTGAGTGATGTCAGTCGACAGGAGTCGCAGTCACAGGAGTGCAGAACTAAGTGTACTCATGGGACCCATAGGAGAAGTAATGACAAAAGAGCTTTAAGAAATTCAACTTAAAGCGGAGGTTCACCGGTATAATGCATTTTTTTTCCCTTAGATTCCTGCTCATTTAGTCTAGGGGAATCGGCTATTTGTTTTAAAATCCGAGCATTACTTACCGTTGTAGAGGGCGATCTTCTCCACCACTTCCGGGTATGGGCTGCGGGACTGGGCGTTCCTTCTTGATTGACAGTCTTCCGACAGGTCTTCCGAAAGGCTTCCGACGGTCGCATCCATCGCGTCACGATTTTCCGAAAGTAGCCGAACGTCGGTGCGCAGGCGCAGTATAGAGCCGCACCGACGTTCGGCTTCTTTCGGCTACTCGTGACGCGATGGATGCGACCGTCGGAAGCCTTTCGGAAGACTGTCGGAAGACTGTCAATCAAGAAGGAACGCCCACTCCCGAAGACCCATACCCGGAAGTGGCGGAGAAGATCGCCCTCTACAACGGTAAGTAATGCTCTGATTTTAAAACAAATAGCCGATTCCCCTAGACTAAATGAGCAGGAATCTAAGGGTATCTAAGGTTAAACATTTTTTTATGGGAGAACCCCCTCTTTAATGTGTCACCTCTCGCCTCCATATAAGCCAACAAACAGTAAAATTTACCCTGAGACATGCTAAACCATGCCATATCAGTGATCTTATGTACACACGACCGTTTTTCGCGATGTGAAAAATGTTTTTTTTTTTAATGTCATTAAAAACAATCGTGTGTGGGCTCCAGAGTATTTTTCGCGAAATTTTGAACATGCTCTAAATTTTCACACCGTTTTTGGTTGTGTGTGGGCTTTAACGAAGTGAAAATAACGCGCATGCTCAGAAGCAAGTTATGAGACGGGAGCGCTTGTTCTGGTAAAACTAGTGTTCGTAATGGAGATAGCACATTCATCACGCTGTAACAGACTGAAAATCGCGAATCGTCTCTCAAAGTTTTACTAACACAAAATCAGCCCCAAGGGTGGCGCCATCGGAATGGTACTTCCCCTTTATTGTGCCGTTGCCGTCACTGCGCTTTGCTAGAGCATTTTTTTTTTACGATCGTGTGTGGGCAAGGCCGGTTTAACAATAATGGGGTTGAAAAAAACTTTGTTTTTTCTAGACCATTAAAAATGGTCGTGTGTATGCGGTATTACTGCCTGCCACAGGTGTCTTTATTTTTAAAAATAGTTGGTAGACATTGCAAATCCATAGGCAGGTAAAAAAGTAAACATATATATTTCAATCATGTATTTAGTCCAAATAGTTTGTCAAATTCTTCTTTAACCACTTGCCACCCACGCTATAGCCAAAAGACGGCTACAGTGTGGACTTAAATTGCCGGGAGGACGTCCTCCCGTTCTCATGCTCCCTGTGTGCCCCCTGGTCGGTGAGACTGTCAGCGTGAAGGAAAAAAAAGCTGTGGCTTCAATTAGAGGGACATCGGTCCCCTTAGCGCCTGCATGTGCTGCTAATCAGTGCCATCTATCAGCACCCACCAGTGCCACCTATCAGTGCCCACCAGTGCCACCTATCAGTGCCCACCAGTGCTGCCTATCAGTGCCCATTAGTGCTGCCAATCAGTTCCTCATCATCAGTGCTGCCTATTGGTGCCGCCTACCAGTGCCTATGAGTACCAACTATCAGTGCCACCCATCAGTGCAGCCTCATCAGTGCCCACCAGTGCCGCCTCATCAGTGCCCATCAGTGCAGCCTCATCAGTGAAGGAGAAAAATTACCGGGGCCAGATTCACATAGGTTAGCGGATCTTTAGATCCGCGTAACCTATCTGATTTAAGATCCGCCGCCGTAAGTTTTTGAGGCAAGTGGTTAATTCACAAGGCACTTACCTGAAAACTTGCGGCGGCGTATCGTAAATCCCCCGGCGGAATTCAAATTCCGCGGCTAGGGGGAGTGTACTATTCAAATCAGGCGCGTCCCCGCGCCGATCGAATAGCGCATGCGCCGTCCGGAAATTTTCCCAGCGTGCATTGCTCCAAATGACGTTGCAAGGACGTCATTGGTTACGAAGTTTACGTAAAAAATAAAAATTTTGTTGCGGGAACGACGGCCATACTTAACATTGGCTGCGCCTCATAGACCCAGGGGTAACTATACGTCGAAAAAAGCCGAATGCAAACGACGTAAAAAAAAAGCGTCAGGCGGTCGTTCGTTTCAGAATCGGCGTAAATGCTCATTAGCATATTTGACGCGTAAAAGACACGGAAGCGCCACCTAGCGGCCGGCCTGGAATTGCAGCCTAAGATCCGACGGTGTAAGTCACTTACACCTGTCGGATCTTAGGCATATCTATGCGTAACTGATTCTATGAATCAGTCGCATAGATACGACTGACGGAAATCATAGATACGACGGCGTATCAGGAGATACACCGTCGTATCTCTTTGTGAATCTGGCCCCCTGTTTGCAAAATGTTTTAACAAAATATGAAAAACTATTTTTTTTTGTTTGTTTAGCAGAAAAGAAAAAAAAAAAAACAGTGGTGATTAAATACAATCAACAGAAAGCTCTATTTGTGTGAAAAAATTATACAAATGTCATATGGGTACAGTGTTGCATGACCGCGTAATTGTCCTTCAAAGTGTGAGAGTGCTGAAAATTGGCCTGGGCAGGAAGGGGGAGAAAGTGCCTTGTACTGAAGTGGTTAATTCTTCCAAATTAGTTAATCTTGGCCCTGTCATACAGCGATATACATTCTATGGTATTGGAGAGGTAATAAGGATTAATATACCAAAGATGCTAATTGAATCTACATCAGGCAAATCAGTCATGTAGATATTCACCAGTAAAGTATAATGAACAACAGAGCCATTTGAACGCTGAAAATTGGCCTGCTTTACCTGAATTGGCTGCACAATTGGCATTACATGAATTGGCTGCACATCTTGACAGCTTTTCTAAAGTGAACATCTTTACGTTTTTAGTAGTTTTTTTGTTGGCTGCATACTTGCATGAGGTGACTTCAATAATCCTTGAAATAAATATTGACAAGGCTTATGTTTACTTTGAAATTGTGTATTTTTATAAGGAGGACATTTGATACATCAACAAATACAGTGAAACCTCGGTTTAAGAGTAGCTTGGTTTAAGAGCGTTTTGATTTGCGAGCAACTTTATTTTTTTAATTCTGGCTCGGTTTGTGAGTGTTGACTCGCAAGACGAGCTGAATTCAAGCTAAATAGTCCTACAGTACCTAATTTGGCCTGAGGTACAGGGGCGCAGAAGCTGAGCAGAGCCGAAAATAGGCCTGCAGTACTGCATTTGGCCTGAGGTACGGGGGCGCAGGAGCTGAGAAAAGCCGAACATTTGCCTGCAGTACCTCATTTGGCCTGAGGTACGGGGGCGCAGGAAACGAACTGAAGTGTCCTCTGGACTGTTCGGCAGTTTTCGATTTCCCCACCCACCTCTGGCCGCATTCGGTATTGCATCCCTTTGAAGTCAATGCGGAACAAATTATTTTTATTTCCATTGACTTTAATAGGAAATCTCGCTTTGATATGCAAGTACTTTGGATTGCGAGCATACTCCTGGAATGGGTTATGCTCGTAATTCGAGGTTCAACTGCAGTATTATTTATACTATTATGCGCTTCAGTACATGGCAAGATAGTTTGTATGACACCAAGGGCAAAAGACATATAGGTAGATTCAGGTAGATTGGATTAAACTTGCGGCGGCGTAGCTTAGCCTTTTTAGGCTACGCCGCCGTAAATTAGCTAGGCTAGTAATGATTCTAAATCAACTTACCTGCTAATCTACGGCGGCGTAGCCTAAAACGAGCAGGCGTAAGGGCGCCTAATTCAAATTGGTTGGAGGGGGGCGTGTTGTATGGAAATGAGGCTTGACCTCACGTTTTTTGACGCTTCTTGCTACTGCGCATGCGCCGGGCGCCTACATTTCCCAGTGCGCATTGCGGCTAAGTACGCCGTACGGGCCTATTGATTTAGACGTGGACGTAATTGACATAACTCCCGATTCGCGGACGACTTACGCAAACGACGTAAAAAATTCGAACCTCGCGGCGGGAACGGCGGCCATACTTTAACATTGTTATTCCACCTCATAGGTGGAATAACTTCAGGCCGCCTAAGACCTTACTGAAACGACGTAATTCGACTGCGACGGGCTGGCGTACGTTCGGGAATCGGCGTACAAGCTCATTTACATAATCTACACCGGCCGCAATGGAAGCGCCACCTAGCGGCCATCCGAAAAATTGCAAGCTAAGATAGAACGGCGCAAGCCGTCCTATCCTAGCTTTGTTTAAGCGTATCTCTGTTTGAGCATACGCTTAAACATACGGCGGCGTAGATTCGGAGTTAGGTCGGCTTATCTACTGATAAGCCGGCCTAACTCTTTGTGAATCTACCTAATAATGAGCAAGACAATCCGCCAAAGTCTAATCAGTCTCAGATTGTGGTGATTCATTGTCTGATGATACGCATGGATCATATGGCTCTTTTTACCTTAAAATCACAAGCACAATACTAAAATCACACCTCTATCAACACATTTTCCCATGGCTTTGACAAAGAAATGAAATGTAGAAGGAAATCAAATGATACATGATATGTGCTTTGGTATGCAACTAGGATTGTTTGGATGATACTAAGGGCAACAGACATGATGAGCAAGACAATCTGCCAAATTCAGATCAGCTTCAAATTGATGTGATTCATAGTCTGATAATACCCGTGGATCATATGTCTCCTTCACGAGAAAATCAGCACAGTACTAAATGTCATATAGCTGTTTCACCGCTCTGTGAATGAATTTCCATGCCTTTCAGGAAATTAAATGTACAAGTGGTATTGGAGGCAACAGTTATCTTTTCTTTCTAATCTAAATTAAAGCCACAGAAATAGATATTTGGTCAAATGCACATAGTGATAACGAACTCCATTTTAATTGTCTTGCCTCTACTTTCCTGTCTTTGTTCTATATACTATATGCATAATCCAATACACTCCAGAATTTGACTGTTCTTGTTGGTGTTCTCTGTAATCTAACATGGTCAGACACACCCAAGCACTCCATCTTTACTTGCAGGAAAGGATCACATTTTATTGTATCTATTAACCACTTAAGCCCAGACCATTTGGGTGGTCAAAGACCAGGCCACTTTTTGCGATTCGGAACTGCGTCACTTTAACTGACAATTGCGCGGTCGCCCGAACAAAATTGACGTCCTTTTTTTTTCTCCACAAATAGAGCTTTCTTTTAGTGGTATTTGTTTTCAACTTATTTGTATTAGTTATTTTCTTAACCGCTTGACAACTGGGCAATTAAACACCCTCAAAGCGGGGGTTCACCCTATAAAAAAAAAAAAACATTTTTTTTTCTTCTGGCATAAAATTTGGCATAGTAGCGCGAGCTACAGTATGCCTGTCTTAATTTTTTTATCCCCGTACTCACTGTGTAATCGTACATAGAAGATTCCGACTGCCCACGGGGAATGGGCGTTCCAATCCAGACGGAAGGTGATTGACGGCCGGCTCTGGCGCGTCACGCTTCTCCGGAAATAGCCGAAATAGGCTTGGCTCTTCACGGCGCCTGCGCATAGTCTGTGCGCAGGCGCCGTGAAGAGCCGAGACCTACTCTGGCTGTCTTCGGGGAGCGTGACATGCCAGAGCCGGCCTACAATCACCCTCCCTCTTGAAAGGAACGCCCATTCCCCGCGGGCAGTCGGAATCTTCTATGTACGATATAACAGTGAGTACGGGGATAAAAAATTAAGACAGGCATACTGTAGCTCGCGCTACTATGCCGAATTTTATGCTAAAAAGTTGTTCTGCAGGGTGAAACACCGCTTTAATAACCAGACCAAT
Source organism: Rana temporaria (assembly GCF_905171775.1). Classification (NCBI taxonomy): domain Eukaryota; kingdom Metazoa; phylum Chordata; class Amphibia; order Anura; family Ranidae; genus Rana; species Rana temporaria. The sequence goes on from NC_053492.1 coordinate 386,297,955, forward strand.
TTTCAGCTTTCGGTGCTCTCACATTTTGATCGACAATTACTCATGCAACACTGTACCCATATGAAATTTTCGTCCTTTTTTTTCACACAAATAGAGCTTTCTTTTGGTGGTATTTGATCACCTCTGCAGTTTTTATTTTTTTCGCTATAAATGAAAGACCGAAAATGTTGTAAAAAAAAAAAAAGCATTTTTCTTAATTCCTATTATAACATTTTACAAAAAAGTAATTTTTCTTCATAAATTTGGCCAAAAATGTATACCGCTACATATCTTTGGTAAAAATAACCCAAATTAGTGGATGTTATTTAGTCTGGGTGAAAGTTATAGGGTCTACAAGCTATGGTGCCAATTACTGAAAATGTATCAATTTGATCACATCTGATGTACTGACAGCCGATCTAATTTCTTGAGACCCTAACAAGCTGGGGATAAACTGTTTGATGCCTAGCCTGCCTGAGAATTTTACAAGGGACCACAGAGATATTCTGTTCGGGGATATATAACTGGGGAAATTTTTCAGAGAAATCATTTTGGAGTGGCCAAATTTTAAATAGTTTGTCAAAAGCTGGGTCAATTCGGGGAGGGCACTGGGTGTTGTCGTTATAGTGGAGGAACCGCATAATTATTAGGTATCGGGATCTTGGAATAAGGGAGGAGAAGAGTGGCATGTGGTGGATGGGTTTGGTAGACCAGTAGGAGTACAATTGTTTTTTTTTGTGAGTCCCATATTGAAAGTTAAGCCCAAGAAAATGTTGAATTCCTCTACAGTTAGTTCTCTCCACTCAAAGGGACGGGCATAACTGGAATCAAGGTTTCTTACTATGTACTGCTGTGCGTAGAGGTTGCACTGGGCCACAATGGACGATAGCAAGTCTTCTGTAAAAATCAAATGAAAAAAATCGAGCATGGCAAAATCATCGGTGTTCACCTGCACACCTGGCTGGGTGGTGAAAGGGGGGATATTTGCTGCTCCAGAATTAGGGGGAAGCCATAGGGGGTTTTGAAGGGCATAGGGAAGGCTGGCATGGCCCCTATCCCTTTGGGGCTGAGATGACAACCTACTGGTGCCTGGCCTTTGTTGCAGTGGCACTGCTCTTGGGGTGGACAGCACTGCTCTCGGGGTGGACGGCACTGCTCTCGAGGTGGACGGCACTGCTCTCGAGGTGGACGGCACTGCTCTCGAGGTGGACGGCACTGCTCTTGAGGTGGACGGCACTGCTCTCGAGGTGGATGGCCATGCGCTTCTGGTAGTAGGCTGCTACTCCACGCTAGAACGCCTTCTTTTCACGGGCACATTTTCCTCTTCCGATTCTGTGTCAGACCCACTGCTTGTAACAGGTTTATAGGCTGAATCGGAATCTGACTGAGACTCAGAGAGCTCCCCGCTGCTCTCATCGGTCATGCAAAGAAGCTGGTAGGCCTCCTCACTAATATTACAAGTAATTTTTTTTTTGCCATAATGGTGGCTGGTGAGGCTGCACTGCAGAGCACTGTGGTGGTGGCACAGCCGGGCACAGGCGGCACTGATGTGGCACTGCAGTGGCACAGGTGGCACTGATGGGCACAGTTGACACTGTGCACTGTAATGGCACTGGTGTGACTCTGGTTGAAGCGGTGTGGCTCTGGTGGCACTGATTAGAATACAGGTGGCACTGGTGGGCACAGGTGGCACTGGTGGGCACTGATGTGGCACATATGAACACTGATGGGCACAAGTGGCGCAGATGAGCACTGATGGGCACAAGTGGCACTGATGGGCACAGGTGGCACTGGTGTGCACTGGTGTGGCTCTGGTGGCACTATTGTGGCACAGATGGCACTATTGGGGGAATGCTGGGAACTGCTGGGGCACTGCAAAACATTTACGATTGGCACAGGGTAGCTCTCCTCTCCTCTCACGTTGCATCTGTGTGAGGAGAGGAGAGCATGAACTTGAGTTCATTTGAGCATTTGTCCTTTACCGCGATCTGTGTTGCGGGACCCGGCGAGCACGGATGTTCCCGAGTACGCGCCCCCGGGGGCACGCGGGAACGATTCTCTGGGAGGACGTCAATGTACGCCCTTCCAGAGTTAAGCAACCACCCTGTAGCCATCATTTGGCTATGGGCCAGTTGCTAACTGGTTAAATACCAAAAACCTTTACATTTATACACACTTCTGTCACAGTATATATATATATATATATATATATATATATATATATATATATATATATATATATATATATATATATATATATATATATATATATATATATATATTCCTAATCATTTTTCAATATACAAAATCTAATCAATGCCTATATACCATATTTATAAAAAATTCTTTATCATAAATGTCTCCATATAATCTACTCTTTCCTTCTCATTCATCCTATCTCACATTCATCCACCATCCGCCACACACACACAAAAATGGCAGCGATCAGCGATTTTTATCGGGACTGCGACATTATGTAGGAACACATCGGACACTTTTGACACATTTTTGGGACCATTGTAATTTTCACAGCGATCAGTGCTATAAAAATGCACTGGTTACTGTGAAAATGACACTGGCAGTGAAAGGGGTTAACCACCAGGTGGCGCTGTAGGGGTTAAGTGTTCCCTGCATAGTGTTTGTTACTGTAGGGGTGGTGGGCTCTGTGTCACATGACACTGATCTCCGCTCCGAGTACCCTGAGCCGAGATCAGTGTCATTCTCACTAGGCAGAGCAAGGAGATGCTTGTTTACACAAGCATCTCCCCGCTCTAGACCTCCGCGAGACCCGCGGTCCGACTCACAGGGAAGGCGGCAGGGTCGCGAGCGCTGCATTTAAAGGGCCGCATACATGTACGTGATTATGCCTGTCCATGCCATTCTGCCGACGTATATATACATCGAGCGGTCCCTAAGCGGTTAAAGGCATAGATCTAGAAAAATTGGAAGAATGCACAGTATTGTAATGAAAAAATATTTATTTATACAACAAGATTAAAAACATGAATTGGAATGTATGCAAATCTGTATGAAGACACCAATAATCAAGCATAGACTCACAGGGAAGGTGGCAGGCTGCCTGCTTTGACCTCTGTAATGGTGGTCATATATGTTTGGTAAGGAGACTACAATACACGAGTTGGTGTCCTTTTGGTGGTGGAATTCCGTTTTCACTAAATAGATTTTTACTACAGATCACTCCTTATGAACTTTATTAATATTTACCTATTTTCCTGGATTTTTTTCTGGACATTGTTCACTATGGTTATTTATACATTTTTTTATATATGTTAATTATTACATTATATGCACGCTGACTAATCACTGGTTTTGCATATCACTTTATCAATTGCACAGCGCTGTACCTAGGTTATATGTTTGTTGTTACTTTTGGGTATCTTAGAGTATTGGTACTAGCAGCTTTTCCCTCACACATGTGTGGTTTTGTTTCAATATTTTTTCTGATTTATTGTTAGCGCAGTATTTTTTCCTCTTAGGAGGAAAATCTTTTTTTGTTTGTTTCATATTATTATTAGTTGGTCACATTCATCTGGACTTACTGCATAATGTTGAAGATGTTATGTAGCTTACCAAGCAACCTTTGCAATTCCTAGGTCAGGAAGATACTGCAGCAGTTATAGTTACATCTTAGCAAACCTTAATCCAATCACCATGGATTGTATACATTTTAATTACCCATGAGCAGAATTGGATACAAGTTGTGGTGTCATCCTGTTCTAGTCGGAAAAAGCTAATTTGCATACTCGACGTGGATTACGACGTAAACGCCACCCAGCGGCCGCCGGAAAATTGCATCTTAGATCCGACGCCGTACTAACCCATACGCCTGTCGGATCTAACACAGATGCCATCGTATCTTGTTTGGTGGATACAAAAACAAAGATACGACGCGCAAAATTTGAAATTACGCGGCGTATCAACAGATACGCCGGCGTAATTTCTTTGAGGATCTGCCCCATAGTTTGTCCTTTCTGTCCACAATGTGCACTCAAAAGTTTAGGAACACTGCTGAGACTGTATAATTTGCTCCCCCTAGACGGAGAGGACTACTGGTTCGCAAGAGGCTTGAAAGAGGCCATCTATATAAAAATTGAACAGCCATCCATGAACAAGGAGGGGGGGGGGGGGCTTTGTTTTCATCTTTATTCCACATATAATGCTGTTTTATCATTTTTATGCCAGCAATTTTACAATTCACACTTTTAGTCATGTAAATAGAGGAACTAACACCTATGCAGGCTTCAATGGGGTTAAGTGACTATAACAGGATGGCACCCTAACTTTCACACCTTCCACCCTACTCTTGGACAGTCAATATTTACAAACAAAACATCCTCAATTACTACTGGATATACCCGATCAGGATATATTAGAACCTCAACAGACATTTTGGGCTACATTATATACCGTAATATTAACCCAATTTCACAACAAAGCGATCAATGCATTTCGTAGATTTAATCCACTTCTTTACTTTCTTTATTAGTGGTCTTTGCAATATCTAGTAATTGATCTGTACAGAGCTGAATGATGAACCAAAATTGAATTACATGATGTATCAACATAGCATAGTTCAAAGCTATAATTACAACTTTCAGTTATACCATTACAAAATAATAATATAAACTACACAGTGCATCCTTTTGAAAATATATGCTCAAAATCCCTTGCCAACTATGTCCTTTGCTACCTTCACCCACTTGTCCTGCCACGTCCAGTGGGCGGGAACAGCCCTTCCCACCACAGTTTTGCATGCATTCCAGTGCACCAGCAGGCAGTTTACATCCAGAGCCACTCATCTGTCCCTAATTGAATGTAACACCTCAGATGTCTATATACATGCGAATAGCTGAAACACATATCAGCTTGTCATTGATTTGTACAGGCTTCCTGACCATGGCTAATTGCAGACACCTGTGATCCTCGTCACGGCTGTACGCCTGTAATCCCTACCGTGGCAGGTCTTCAGTGGTGTAGGGCATAGATCAACCATGTAAATGAGGCCATAAGATAAAAAGAACCTCTCATGGAGAGACCGCAGTACATATCTACAGAAAGTTCAGTAGTTTGCAGTGAGGATTGTTTCTATAGCAGCTCATGAACATTGTCACGATCAGAGGGTAAGACCACCTGAGACTGTAGCTTTAAGACCTAGTAGACAAATTAACAACTCACCAGGTGTATCCAGGAACGGATCCTCACAGCCGGGGGAGCAGCGTGACCGCATGCAAACAGGGATGTGCTAGAGTTTCAGAGACAAAGGAGCTACCCGGTCTTTACCAAAGCCCCTGGAGGTGTGGATGTTGCGCTGCAAGACAGCTCCCAGGTTGCAGCTCACTAGCACACCCGTACGGGCACAGTGCAACCAAATAGCATGCTGGAAGAGACACACACACAGCAATAAGGAAATATAACTGCACAGCCAGTCAGCCAGAGGAAAACACTGAGAACAAAGACAGGATCAAACAACACAGAATAAGGGAATTCTCAGAAACAGAATACGCCAGAGGAACAGAAGGGTCCGTCTTCAGTATGGAGACACGTTGCTCAAACACCAAGCCACAGGTGCAAAGGCTTATTAATACCTAATAACCCAGCGCTGGATCAATGTAAATGGAACCGTGACAAGCATTAAACAATTTTTGGGGACTATAAGAAACATCAGGTTGTGTTAGCCGAGCTGGAGAATTGGTCTCTAACAAAATGGATACAAATAATTGCCCTGTGGTACAAAAACTAAAGTACCGTATATACGGGAGTATAAGCCGACCCGAGTATAAGCCGAGGCCCTAATTTTACCACAAAAAACTGGGAAAACTTATTGACTCGAGTATAAGTCTAGGGTGAGAATGCAGCAGCTACTGTAAGCGGAAAAGAGGGTCAACAATGCCCATTTGCAGCCTCACTGTGCCCATTTGCACGCATCACTGTGCCCATTTTCAACCTTACTGTGCACATTCTCACTGTGCCCATTGCAGCCTTACTGTGCCCATTGCAGCCTTACTGTGCCCATTCTCACTGTGCCAATTGTAGCCTTACTGTGCCCATTGCAGCCTTACTGTGCCCATTCTCACTGTGCCCATTGCAGCCTTACTGTGCCCATTGCAGCCTTACTGTGCCCATTCTCACTGTGCCCATTGCAGCCTTACTGTGCCCATTGCAGCCTTACTGTGTCCATTCTCACTGTGCCCATTGTAGCCTTACTGTGCCCATTCTCACTGTGCCCATTGTAGCCTTACTGTGCCCATTCTCACTGTGCCCATTGCAGCCTCAGTGTACCTGTATTCTTGACAGGCTGCGGGCATCCATTTTTCAAAAGTCACGGCTTCCTCCTGGTCCCATTCGTTCCGTGATAGTCAATGTACCTGTCGGGTCGCGGGAGTACATTTTTTGAAAGTTGCGGCTTCCTCCTGGTCCTTGATAGGCGTTTGACAGTGTTCCGCTACCGCCTATTACGGAGGTCCTCTCATCCTCGGACACAGTTTCCCAGCAGACACTGTATTCAGTGTTCCACCAATCACTGACCTTCTTTCATCCTCGGACAAGAGTACGTCCATGATAGGTGGAACACTGAACACGGTGTCTGCTGGGAAAGTCTGAGGATGAGAGGACCTCCGTGATAGGCGGTAGCCGAACACTGTGTCAAATGCCTATCACGGACCAGGAGGAAGCCGCGACTTTTGAAAAATGAAAGCCTGCGACCCGACAGGTACACTGACTCGAGTATAAGCCGAGGGGGCTATTTTCAGCCCTAAAAAAAGGTCTGAAAAACTTGGCTTATACTCGAGTATATACGGTAGATGACTCTCAAGGTTTGTGTTGACAGTGGTATCAGTTTGACATCAGTTTGAGATGCTTCTGAGACCAATTAGAATTTATTAACAAGTGTATTGGACCTGAAGTTGACCTCCTTCTGGCCTGCGTTCAACCTGCTTAAAGTGGGTTTTGCATTCCCATAGACTTGTATTGAAATGCAAACCAGTTAAAGGAGTTGTAAAGGTAAAAGTTTTTTCACCCTAATGCATTCTATGCATTAAGGTGAAAAAACTTCCGACTATACCGGCCCCCTGTTATACTTACCTGACCCCTCGAAAGTCCTGCGCTCGGCCCTGACATCCTCTTCGCCGCTCAACATGGCCGTTGATTGGCTAGAGCGGAGGGATTAAAAGTAGCGCAGCCATTGGCTGGCACTGCTGTCAATCGCATCCAATGATGCGGCGGGCCTAAAGGGCGGGGCCGAGTGATACAGCGAGCTGCTATGTATCACAGGAGCGTGCCCGCAAGGACTCCACACAATGCGAGGGAGCTCGCATGACTGTGTGGAGTTCTTGCGGGGAGGACCAGAGACAGCCGCCGAGGGACCCCAGAAGACGTGGATCGGGACCACTCTGTGCAAAACGAGCTGCACAGTGGAGGTAAGTATGACATGTTTGTTATTTAAAAAATATATATATTTTTTATTTACAACCCCTTTAAACAAAAGTCTATTGACACAATCCCTAAATTTGCTAGGCCTTGTCATTTTGTTGTGAGAAACTCATTTAGCTGGGACCACTGGAGAAACATTAAGTAACCACTGGTGAGAAATCCACGGTTTTCTCGGCAAGAAACAGCAAGAAGACTGCTGGCAGAGCTTTCATGTCGAGTAAACCGTACGTGTGTACGAGGCTTTGAGGTTTCTCGTCAAGAAAACTGCCCAGAATCTCGTTGAGAAAAATAGAGAACCTGCTCTCTGTTTTCTCGTCGTGAGATTCTCAGCAGTGTTTTCCTGCCGAGAAACCCAAGCGTGTGTATACTTACCTCTCCATGGAATCCCCATTGAGAACGTCAACCTATGACGAAACGCGTCTGGGACGATAGCGTGCAGTGACGTCACCGCGTTTACACAAGGAGGAAGGGCTCCTGTTTCATGCCGGCCGGCATCTGTTTTTATACGCTCGATTGCACTTTACCTGTGTAAGTAGCACTTTTATCTTTTAATAAACCCGCTCTGTGCATATTACACTATGTTGCGGTCTCCTTTTCTATATGTGGCATATCGTTGGGCTGCCTGATACGGTCTTAGAAGATTATCCCACGTTAAATCTGGTCACATCCCTCTGTGGATTTCCTGATTGTTTGGCTTTTGCTGCATCTTTGATCCATCCTGTGCTACGATTCCTACCCTGGATATCCTGCTGTGGAATATAGATAACGCTGTTATTTATTTACCCTCTGGTAAGCCTCAGTCCATGTGGTGGCGGTTCACATAATCATCAGAGCACCGGGTGTTGTCTGTTCTGGATATTCAACTGTCTTTGGACTTTATTATTACTTTTGTATTATTCACAAAGGACTTGATTGCTGTTATTTAAAAGTTGGCGTGGTTTTTCTTTTTTCTTCCTAAATTTGCTAGGCCTTGTCATTTTGTTGTGAGAAACTCATTTAGCTGGGACCACTGGAGAAACATTAAGTAACCACTGGTGAGAAATCCACGGTTTTCTCGGCAAGAAACAGCAAGAAGACTGCTGGCAGAGCTTTCATGTCGAGTAAACCGTGCGTATGTACGAGGCTTTGAGGTTTCTCGTCAAGAAAACTGCCCAGAATCTCGTCGAGAAAAATAGAGAACCTGCTCTCTATTTTCTCGTCGTGAGATTCTCAGCAGTGTTTTCCTGCCGAGAAACCCAAGCGTGTGTATACTTACCTCTCCATGGAAACCGGTGCAAGCTCAAAATTACTTTGACGCATGCGCAGTAGCTTCCAAGGCATAGGTAGGGTGAAGCAAGATGGTGGCGACATCATCGAATCTGATGAGCGCATGCTCGTCATAGTCGATGACGTCACTGCGTTCGTGCCATTCAAAAGAACGGCAGTTCTTTTGAATGGTGTGTGTGTACACTCGGCCGGCAAGAGAATCTTGCCAGGAATCTGGTCAGGAAAAACAATGTTTTCTTCCGGACGAGAATCTGGGACATGTGTACAGGGCTTAAAAGTTTAACTTTATAGACGTATAAGTATTCCAGCTGGACTAAAAGTGTACATTATAGGCCAGTGGTATCCCTTTATCTGCCTGTACTTTGATAGATGGATTTCTAGTTCAGTAAACAAATGTTCTCTATTTCTGCATTTCTACTGAATCCAGCAAATATAATTGCTTCCTTCTTTAGGGTTTTCTGTTACAATACATTTTTATTGCGATTTACACAATTCAACAAGGCACTTTAATGTACAGGTTACATTTTCTTTCAAAATGAGCATAACAGGCTATGACAAAATGATATATAGAATGCAGCCATATTGCATGTGAAAATACCTTCTTTCAGTTTTTAGCATAAACAAGAACCTCTAAAAAAAACATTTAAAGCTTTACAATCACTTTAAAGCTATTGATTCTGAGGGGACACTTTACCTCCTAACATTAACTAGGACACAGGATACCTTTTAACCACTTCCATACTGGGCACTTAAACACCCTCCTGACCAGACCAATTTTCAGCTTTCGGTGCTCTTACACTTTGAATGACAATTACTCAATCATGCAACACTGTACCCAAATTATTTTTTGGTCCTTTTTTTCCCACAAATAGAGCTTTCTTTTGGTGGTATTTGATCACCTCTGCGTTTTTTTTTTTTTTTGTGCTATTAATGAAAAAAGACCGAACATTTGGAAAAAAAAATTTTTTTTCTTAGTTTCTGTGATAAAATTTTGCAAATTATTAATTTTTCTTCATAAATTTTGGCCACAATTTATACTGCTACATGTCTTTGATAAAAATAACCCAAAGTTTTTGGAAATTATTTGGTCTGTGTGAAAGTTTTAGAGTCTACAAGCTATAGTGCAAATCATAAAAAATTATCACATCTGATCACACCTGATGTACTGACGGCCTTTCTCATTTCTTGAGACCCTAACAAGCCAGGAATGCCCACAGATGGCACTGATGAGGTGGCACAGATGGCACTGATGAGGTGGCACAGATGGCACTGATGAAGCACAGATGGCACTGAGGCGGAACAGATGGCACTGAGATGGGTACTGATGAGATGGGTACTGATGTGCACCGATGAGGCCTGTGTACTGGTGGACACAGGTGGGCACTGATGAGGCGGCACAGATGGCACTAATGAGGCGGCACAGATGGCACTAATGAGGTGGCACAGATGGCACTGAGATGGGTACTGATGTGCACCGATTGACTGTGGCAAAGGTGGGCACTGATGAGGTGGCACAGGTGGGCACTGATGAGGTGGCACAGGTGGGCACTGATTGCAGATGTGCACTGAGGTGGCAGATGGGCACTGGGCACAGGTGGTACTGGTGGCACACGTGGGCACATGTGGGCGCGGTGGCACAGGTGGGCACAGGTGGGCACGGTGGTACTGGTGGGCACGGTGGTACTGGTGGGCACAGGTGGGCACACGGTGGTACTGGGGGGCACACGGTGGTATTGGGGAGCACACAGTGGTACTGGGGGGCACTGTGGTACTGTGGGGGGCACTGTGGTGGGCACTGTGGGGGGCACTGTAGTACTGGGGGGTACTGTGTGGGGCACTGTAGTACTGTGGGGGGCACTGTGTGGGGCACTGTAGTACTGTGGGGGGCACAGGTGGTGGCACTGGTTAGTCTTTTTTTTTTTTTTTTTTATCGCTGGTTACTTTGATTTCTCTCACACGCGGTGTCTGTGTGAGGAGGGGAGAGCCGGCAATGAGAGATGATCTCATATGTTTACATATGAGATCATCTCTCATTGGCCGCACAGATCGCGCTGTAAATAGCCGCTGCGATTGGCTATTTACCGCGATCTGTGTTTGGCTGTGTCCAAGGGACACGGCCAGCACAGCAGTTCCCCCCTGCGCGCTCGGGAGCGCGCGCGGGGAACAAGCAAAGGGGCGGCCGTAAAAAGACGGCCTGTTAGAGATTGAGAGCCGCGCTGCGGCCGTACAAAGTCGTACGGCCGTCAGCTAGTGGTTAAAGTTCATGGTTTAGGGCTTGTTCACATCAGACACATTGCCATAGATTTTGTTACATTTTATCAAGAAGCAGAGTACATGAAACAAGATAAAATACAAGATAAAAAATACATAGTTTTAATATTAACCATTCACAGAATTCTGCGCTTATATTATGGGTGCATTAACATGCATTTCCTATTCTAGTCAAACAAGTGAAATCCATAAAGTGGTTATAAAGGTAAAAGTTTTTTTTTCTCTTAATGCATTCTCTGCATGCTCCCCCTTTCAACACTTAAGTTTAGAACGCCAAATACTTAAGCCGAGTATTGGGCAGCATTGGCCGGTTCAATAGAAACCAGCAAACATTTGGCCCGTGTGTACCGCAGCCGGTCCAACAGAAGTCGGCCGGCTTCATTCAAAGGGGCATGACCGAAAAAGGTCTGCCCATCAGAGCTCACAGCCAATGGCTGAGAGCGCAGACAGGGGTATTCTGGCAGGGAGGCCGCCCCCCGCCCTGTCAGAAAACAATAGCACAGCAGGGAAGATCACTGTACTAACATCGAAAAGTTAGTACAACGTCTCCTCCTGAGCTGTCAGTTTTTTTCTTTCAGCCCATTCGGTTGACCGAAAAAAAAACTAGTAGGCCCGGATTCACAAAGACTTACGCCAATATATCTAATGATACGCCGCGTAAGTCCACGGATGCGCCATCGTATCTATGCGCCTGATTCACAGTACAAGATACGCCTGAATTTTGGCTTCCTACGAACAACGCAAGTCTTCTACGCCGTCGTATCTTGGGTGCATATTTACGCAGGCCGCTAGGGGCGCTTCCATTGATTTACGCGTCAAATATGTAAATGAGCAAGATACGCCGATTCACGGATGTACTTACGCCCGTCACAGTAATCTACGCCGTTTATGTAAGGTGTACGTCCGGCGTAGGTTTACCCCTCATAAAGCAGGGGTAAGTCATGTTAAGGTATAGACGTCGGAACAGCTGTCGTATTTTATGTCGTTTACGTAAGTCGTACGTGAATGGGGCTGGGCGTAAGTTACGTTCACGTCGTACGCATTGAGCCGTCGTATCTTAGGGAGTTTATGCAACGTGATTCTGAGCATGCGCGCGCATGCGCCGTTCGTACGGCCATGCATTTACATGGGGTCACGATTCATTATTATACAACATGCCCACTACCTGTCTACTTTAAATTAGGCGGGCTTACGCCGGCCCATTTACGTTACACCAGCGCAAATATGGGAGCGAGTGCTTTGTGAATACTCAGCTTGCCTCTCAATGTTACGTCGGCGTAGCGCATATGAGATGCGCTACGCCGGCACAAAGATATGCCAATGTACCTGAATCCGGCCTGTAGTGTGTACCAGGCTTTACCTGAGCCTGATCTTGATCCACTGTTGTGCCCGTCTGCAGCAGCACTTGTCCCCTCTCTTTCTTCTCACAAGAGACGTGGCAGTAGCAGGAGCCATTGGTTCCTGCTGCTGTAGTTCAAAGCCTCGGAGGAGGGAGCACTAGTGCCCTCATAGCAAGCGGCTTTCTACAGGGCACGTTGAGAAGAGGAGGAGTGGGGAGGGTCAGTGGGAGACCCCAGAAGAGGAGGCTTAAAGCTGCTCTTTTCAAACACCACAGAGCAGGTAAGTATAACATGTTTACAATCACTTTAAAGAGGAACTGCAGTCTGCTAACATCATTTGTAATAAAAAAAAAATTGCCATTCTGAAGCTTCCCTCCAACCACTTTGCATTCTATTTTATATATACTGTGATTCTGTACTCGCCAAAAATGCTGCAGAAATCTCCCTGCACTGAGTCTGCCTGCAACCATTTTAACTGTGGGCAGCTGAAGCTGCTACCTGTTCACTTCCTGGATTTACACAGAGGCACACGGCCAGCTGTGCAGCCCTGCAGCTCTCATTGGCCCTCTTATGACTCATCCCCTCTCCCCTCCTGGCAAACTCTCACTAGAGTGAGAGTGAGAGAGCTGTGCATGATATCATAAGCCTAGGCTAATGACCAGACAAGAAACAGGAAGTGGGCTGTATAAGGTATTTACTGGCAGAAAAAAAATGTTTTCATATCCAAAGTTAAACCAACAAGGGCAGAAAATGTAATAGATGGAAAGTTACTGAAGTTCTGCTTTAATGAAAATCAGCACATACCAATGTATGTATACCAGTGCACAAAAGCACAAGCATTTAACATGCTGGTTTACTTTACACCTATGTTTTTTAAAATCTTTGTAACTTTTCAAACAAGTTTTTCTTGTGTGTTTTCTTGTATGTTTTCCAGTGATATAGGATCTCATATATTAAAATGTGTGTACTTATGTTTTTCATGCCCTTTGCATAAGTTTTGCATTTGGTTCCATTCATCCCCAGGTCAGAAGTATTTTTGTCATTAAATTGCGAATGAAAATACATAAATGAATGCTGTGTCTATGACAATAATGGCACAGATCTCATTCTTGCCATGCATTTTCTGATTCACTTAACTGCAACAATGCAAAGGTATTAACAAGTGGCATCAATGCATTATGATTCAGTGCATTTTTAAAAGTCCTCAAAATAATATATTTAATGCATTTTGGTAAAATCATGAAACACCCAATGAATCCATTTCACATGTTTGTTAATTCAGGAAGTCCCCCTATTTCTTTATAAAACACCTTCAAAAATTCATTTTACGACTGTTTTTTGCATCAAAAACTCATGTAAAGAATGCATACATTTTAAAATGTGAAATTATGAACAAGCTCTAGGTGTCAAAGAGAAGGTATTTTTGTTTGGTGAAATTGTTTCAGTTCCACAGTACTAAGCAGAAATAATTCCATCCAATTCAAAATGGGACCACCAAATAAAGAAAACCACCCTCTTATCTGCTGTCTGTTTGTTCATTTTTCTCTGATATTAATTGGCCTTACGTAATCAAAAGTTTAGGACTGGAGATATTGTGGACCTGTGAAAATAAAGAGTTATGCCGCGTACACACGACCGTTTTCCGGGTTCTAAAAAATGAGGTTTTTAACCACTTCCCCCCCCGGCCTATGGCCGATTTACGTCCGGGAAGTGGTTATGAAATCCTGACAGGACGTTCTAGAACGTCCTGCAGGATTTCATGCCGCGCGCCCGTGGGGGCGCGCATCGCGGCGATCGGTGATGCGGGGTGTCAGTCTGACACCCTGCATCTCCGATCTCTGTAAAGAGCCTCTGGCGGAGACTCTTTACCACGTGATCAGCCGTGTCCAACCACGGCTGATCACGATGTAAACAGGAAGAGCCGCCGATGGCTCTTCCTCACTCGCGTCTGACAGACGCGAGTAGAGGATAGCCGATCGGCGGCTCTCCTGACAGGGGGGGTTCGCGCTGATTGTTTATCAGCGCAGCCCCCCCTCGGATCGCCACACTGGACCACCAGGGATGCCCACCCTGGAGCACCAGGGTGGGCAAAAAAAAAAAAAAAAGCCAGAAAAAAAAAAAGTCTAAAAAATAAATAAAAAAAAAACATAAAGAAAAAATATGCCAGTCAGTGCCCACAAATGGGCACTGACTGGCAACAATCAGTGCTGCCACCCCAGTGTCCATCAGCGCCACCCCAGTGTCCATCAGCGCCACCCCAGTGTCCATCAGTGCCACCCCACAGTGCCCACCCATGCCCAGTGCCCACCTAGCAGTGCCCATCTGTGCCACCCATAAGTATCCATCTGTGCCGCCCATGAGTGCCCATCTGTGCCGCCTATGTGTGCCCATCAGTGCCGCCTATGTGTGCCCATCAGTGCCGCCTATGTGTGCCCATCAGTGCCGCCTATGTGTGCCCATCAGTGCCGCCTATGTGTGCCCATCAGTGCCGCCTATGTGTGCCCATCAGTGCCGCCTATGTGTGCCCATCAGTGTCGCATACCAGCGCCGCCAATTAGTGCCACCTCATCTGTGCCCGTCAGTACTACCTCATTGATGTCCATCAGTGCCATCTCATCGGTGCCCATTAGTGCCGCCATATCAGTGCCCGTAATTGAAAGAGAAAACTTATTTACAAAAAAATTAACAGAAAAAAATAAAAACGTAATTTTTTTTCCAAATTTTCAGCCTTTTTTTAGTTGTTGCGCAAAAAAAAAAAATCGCAGAGGTGATCAAATACCACCAAAAGAAAGCTCTATTTGTGGGGAAAAAAGGACGCCAATTTTGTTTGGGTACAGTGTAGCATGACCACGCAATTGCCATTCAAAGTGCGACAGTGCTGAAAGCTGAAAATTGGCTTGGGCGGGAAGCTGCGTAAGTACCTGGTATGGAAGTGGTTAAGGGTCTAAAAAAAAATATTTTTTTTTCAACCCGATCATTAAAACGGCCTTGCCTACACACGATCGTGAAAAAAATGCTCTAGCAAAGCGTGGTGACGTACAACACGTACAACGGCACTATAAAGGGGAAGTTCCATGCTGATGACGCCACCCTTTGGGCTGCTTTAGCTGATTTCGTGTTAGTAAAAGACGATTTGCGCTTTTCAGTCTGTTACTGCGTGATGAATATGCTTACTCTATTACGAACGGTAGTTTTACTAGAACAAGCGCTCCCATCTCATAACGTGTATCTGAGCATGCGCGTTTTTTTCACGTCGTTTAAAGCCCACACACGACCATTTTTTACAACCTTAAAAGCGACAACGTTAAAAACGTTGTGAAAAAATAGAGCATGTTTGAAATTTTTATTGCCCATTTTTTAGATCGTGAAAAATGCTCTTGAGCCCACACACGATCGTTTTTAATGACATAAAAAAAAAACGTAATTTTTTAGAACCCGAAAAACGGTCGTGTGTACGCGGCATTAATGTAAAGATGTGCTCAGGAGCTGGTTGGAATAACCAATCTTTGTAAACTTTCTGCAGCTTTTGATGTACTAAAGATAGACTGTCAAGTGGGCAGTTAGAGGGGCTCCACAAGACAGTTGTCCCAGAGAGGCAGAAGAAATAAATACAACCTTGGGCCTAAAGTATATGTGAACCCACCAGCTATTTTACACATAGGAAGCAATGCAAAAAGAATGGAATATTTTTAATACAAGTACAACAGACACATATCAGAAATATATAGTTAGACAGAGTTACGCTAAAAATAAAAAAATGTATGTGATGAACAAATAATCCATAGAGTGTTAATATGATTCTAAACCCCTTAAATTGTGCAATATATATTCAGTTCATAAATCACAGATAAGTGCAATCTTGAAAATTGTATTTTCAATACCACCACGGACTTGTGCACCTCCACCACATAAAATGCATGCTTACCAGAGGGCAAGCTATATAGGCTTGTGGCTAATGTCCCAGCCAGTGCCTTTATCCAGGGTGATCTGAGATAGCAGCTCTAGGATACTTGGTATGATGAGGTAAAGGTACACAGCAGGCAGCCAGGGAGACTCAGTCACTCAATGATCATGGATATAGACCAGGTGTTACCCAAAAATGAAAAGGAGCTCACCATGGTGTAAATCGTATAAAGCAAATTTAATAAAAGTAAAAGTTACACTTACAAAACTAAGGAATAAAAACATTAAGGTTTCAAAGCCGGCCGGCTTGCGAACACCCGCCCGCTCGGATTCGCAACGCAATGACGTCAGCATGTCACTCCCGACGCGCATTTCGTCACACTCTGCCGTCCTCCTGGAGCACGGACGACGCACCGACTCATCGTGTTATATGGTGTACAAGAAAAACCATGCCTCGATCTGAGTCTTTGTGTGGCAAAACCTAATCCTCCATTTTGGAGACTGGAAAGTTAATAACACCAATATTAAAAGATATAAAGATATTGATGTATCTTCTAAGAGGACAGGAACAATTTAAAAACATAGGATGCCCAAACAGGTAAATAGAACCAAGTGCTTTAACACTGATGGTAGCTACTAAAAAATTAAAAGCTAACAACAAACAAGGGGAGGGATGTAATATTATATTAATCAGTCAATTCCTCCCCTAACCAGACTAATCCACTTCTCTGGGGGATCTCTTTATAAAGTATAATAAATCATAAATTATATAAGAAAAAATCTATCACTCTCAGACTCACATTCGGGGTAGGCAGTGCAGGATTAATGCCATGTCCAAATGCCATCTCCCGGATGTGTATCCAATTTTAAACCTTGGGGACAGGGGGAGAGATCACTCGCCTTTCCCCCTAAAGGAGGGAGTAAAGTATTGCATCAGATGTGACTAATATTCACATATTGGGCCGGATTCAGAAAGAGATACGACTGCGTATCTCCTGATGCACCGTCGTATCTCTGAGTTCCGACGGTCGTATCTATGCGACTGATTCAGAGAATCAGTTACGCATGAATCTCCCTAAGATCCGCCAGGTGTAAGTGACTTACACCGTCGGATCTTAGGCTGCAATTCCAGGCCGGCCGCTAGGTGGCGCTTCCGTATTTTTACGCGACGAATATGCAAATGAGGAGTTACGCCGATTCAGAAACGAACGACCGGCGTATAGTTACCCCTGCTATATGAGGGGTAGCTAATGTTAAGTATGGCCGTCGTTCCCGCGCCGAGTTTTGAATTTTTTACGTCGTTTGCGAATACGGATGGACGTAATTTACGTTTACGTCGAAACCAATGACGTCCTTGCGACGTCATTTAGAGCAATGCACACTGGGATATTTTACGGATGGCGCATGCGCCGTTCAACTAAAACGTCAAAAACGCGGGGTCAACATAAATTTAAGTAAAACACGCCCCCTACATCCCCATTTGAATTACGCGGCCTTACGCCGCAACACATACGCTACGCCGCTCTAACTAAGGGTGCAAGTTCTTTGTGAATAAAGAACTTGCGCCCAAAGTTAGAGCGGCGTAACGTATCGGAGATACGTTACACGGGCCGGACAGATACGCCAATGTATCTGAATCCGGCCCATTGATCGCAACACCTTGAATCAGAAAATCTTCAAAAATAATCAAATTCCATAGATAGTCATGCCAAAAAAACTCCACTGTGCAACAAAAAATATACACTAAAAAAAGGAACCCAATTATGGAATCTATTTGTATAATCAATCTATGGGTGATAATAAAATCAACCAATGTGAATAATATTGTAAGGGAGGGGGGAGGGAAATGTAAAAAGGGTGAAGGCATAACCAGGGATAGCAACCACACCAGTGTCAGCGCAACACCCCATATAAATGAGCCTTAAAGCAAGCTTTGTTTGAGGTGTTTTAGCTTTAGCTAACCCACAGCTAAACCACAGTGCTCTGAAAATCATGTATTATATGCTTATTCTTAAAACAAACATTATATAATGTATAAAAAATAAAATAAAATCCATTATCTAAAGCCGCATACACACGATCAGTCCTTCCAATGAGAATGGACCGGTTTCATCGGTTAACCGATGAAGCTGACTGATGGTCCATCGCGCCTACACACCATCGGTTAAAAAACCGATCATGTCAGAACGCGGTGACGTAAAACACAACGACGTGCTGAAAAAAATGAAGTTCAATGCTTCCAAGCATGCGTCGACTTGATTCTGATCATACGTGGATTTTTAACCGATGGTTGTGCCTACTAACGATCATTTTTTTTCCCATCGGTTAGGAATCCATCGGTTAAATTTAAAGCAAGTTGGCTTTTTTTTAACTGATAGTTAAATAACCTATGTGGCCCACACACGATCGGTTTTGACCGATGAAAACGGTCCATCAGACCGTTGTCCTCTGTTTAACCTATCGTGTGTACAAGGCCTACGATTAGTCTAATAAATACATCAGAAGCAATCCATTACAATTCCTTCCAATCTCCAGCAGTCTTTTTGTAATGCAGTTTTGCTTCTCATATGAAGCGTAGGCTTCTGGCCCATAGACATTATTTTGGCAATCACATAAAGGAATTATATAATGGTAGTGATTACCAACCGTTGAAGGACCTACATTGAGAACTAGCATGCCTTTAGTATATAACTATTTGGAATAATCAGTGTCATTAGGTAGAATGTATTATTCTAAATGCTGTACCTTTCTAAACCTCTGCCAATACAGTATCTAATCAATAACTAAATGACATGTTACTAGGTTTTATAAGCAAGGCAAAAAAAAGGAAAAGGAATTTAACAGACACTTGTTCAATCTAAAATGAAGGGTGGAGTAAAATGTTTTCATACAGTTATATAGCAACTTAACTAGCTGAGCAAAAATGGGAGTATTCACTTTTCTGAAATTTGGGCAAAATCAGGAATAATTCATCATTTAAAGAAAAAACATTGGAGTCAATAGAGAATATGACAAATTAGGTGATTTTGATGGTTTTTAAGGGTGCAGTAGCCATAACATGTCTCCTATAGGTTTATGAAAGCTTTCTTAACCCTTTAATGCAGGCTTTTGTATCATGTGGTGACTGTGATTGGCTCTCACATTGGTCACATGACCAGGACCCTGTGAGAAGCCTTAACTGAAAACCGTAATGTACTAGGAGCGTGCAGTGAGTGCTCTTGCCGCACACAACCATCATGCCATCATTGGTGCACATGTGTGGCGGCTGGGTGTTGGAGTCCACCTTACTTGCCGCCACATATATGTGTTACACAGTTGGCAAGCGCATAACCTAGATCTTTTTAATCCTGGTCTTGTCTAATTAAAAAAAAAGTGTTTTCTTTCTCGGTGCACACTTATCACTTTTCTTGGTGTGTTACATCTTTGGGACTGTGGCAGATTTCTTTCAAATTGCACCACATTGCCACCAAACCTATTCATTCAACAACTGGGCTTCGTGATACTTTAATGGAATTAAAAAAATAAAAAGGTGTGCTTGACAATGATGACTTCTTATCCTAGGATACAGTTTCTTATTAACACCAATTACCTACTAGTTAATTATAAATATATCCACAACTTGGAGATTATTTTTGTTCCTAATCTTCCAACTTTGGGTTTGTTTATTCCTACTCCTCCCAGATTTCTTGGATAATTAAAAAAAATCACCTATTGGATCTCACAGTCCTCTTTTCTACATTTACTATTATGTTTGGAACAGGAGGCAGTCATCTCAGACTCCTGCAGGGCACTTTGGCAAAACAGCATATCTTGTGTTCTAGAGCAGTCTTTTTCAACAAGGGTGCCTTAAAGTTTCTTCGGGGGGGGGGGGGGGGAGCAAAATGCCTAAAAATTGCAAATAATTTAATTCAAGCCATCGGGTAGATGAAGCCTGCCTTATAGTTACACAAAGCCACAGGTTTTCATTGTGCACAATTACGACCTATCAACTGCCAACCTCCTAACGACCAATTACATAATCAGTTGATAAGGAGGATGTTAGTCACCTGCACAACATCATTGTTTGACCCTCCCCTGCCTCTCTCCATCAGCTTTGAGTTCACATTAGCTGAGTAATGGGAACAAACTGAGGGAGAAGGGAAACATTTGAATACTAAGTCAGTACCAGTTTTCAAAAGTGTATTTGCTTTGGAAAAATAAATCACCTCTAATGTTGGGTATTCTACGTGTGTGGATGTTGCTGCATTATATAAAACTATAAGAATAGTTTTTACATTTTAGAATGGGGTGCCTCAAGACTGTCCATAATTTTAAAGGGTGCCTGAAGACTATTCATCATTTTGGAGGGTGCCTTAAGAGTGTCCATCATTTTAAAGGGTGCCTTGACTGAAAAAAATGTTGAGAAACACTGTCCTAGAGGCTGTAAAGTTTCATTTCTAATTGATGTGTCCTGTAATTCAAAACTTTTGGAAAAGTGTGTTAAACTACATTGTTTTTCAGTCACCTAAAGGTCTAGATCTTTAGGTAACCACACTTTTTAGAAAGCAATTAAAAAAACTGAAATAAAATCTATATAAGCCTGGCAGCCAATATAGGCATACATTACCTACAAGCTCTGTACTACATTTATATTATAATGGGTACCAGCCTTATACTGATAACCTATCTTGAGTGGTTTAATCAAGTTGGTGAATGTATTTTTTCTCCTCTGTTAGCTTACATTCACATGGACACACAGGGGGGACCACTGTCAAGAATCAGTAGATTCTTTCCAGTGGTACTAAGTGCTGCTAAAAGCAGATGTCAATGACGACTTTTCAATTTTTACTCTGTGAGGGCCAGTTCACACCAGACGCAGTTCCATACAGTTTTGTGTGCATTTTTTCTGCACTAAAAATGCATGCACAGTGTTTTCCATGTATTCCAATGGCTCTAGTTGGCTTTAGTTCACACCACGCAGTCAGTTTCCGGTGCAGAAACTGACTGCATGGTGTGAACTAGAGCCAACTAGAGCCATTGGAATACATGGAAAACACTGTGCATGCATTTTTTGCTGAAAAAAAGCACACAGAACTGAACGGAACTGCGTTTGGTGTGAACTGGCCCTAAATGCGAATGGATTCCCGACAGACTTTGGACGCAGACAGTGTATGTCCAGGGCCAGCATTTGTATGGAGTTCTGGCCACAGCTAAGTGGCCAGTTTGAATGCGGCCAAAGCACAGGGTGTTGCTGCGTCCAGAGGCTATGTGTAGCTGCATTTGAGCGCAGCAAACTATCCACATCCATGCAGCCGTGTCAATGTAACCTAGACTTTTTCAACATCAGCATATCTGCCACTCTTTTTCTATTCAGTTAGGTATCACATACTTCGCCTTGGCTTCTTTGTTGTAAAAAGTGTTTAGAGTTTATTAGCTCAAAAATAAAACATTTGTTTAAATAAATTTAACATTTTAAAATAAAATTTACCTAAATCAAATATGGTTTCATATCAGCAGATCTGTGACAACAAGTAAAGTAAAAGTGTTTTTTTTACACAGTCATAATATTGCTGAACAAATCATACTGTACATTCATGATGCTCATTCATTTTCACTATGGACCCAATGTACTGTATGTATGATTCCTTTGTGTTATTACAGTGTATTGTTAGGTACAGTGTGCATGTCAAATTTTAATGTACGAAAGCAACAAAAGAGTAATAATCAATAGGGATGATTTTTTTCTTACTTATAGAGCATGTACTAAGATAATTGTACTGAAGAAAAGGAGTATTAAATTAACAATAAGCACATGGCTGACTTTATGAATCAATATAGGTTTCTTTTACAATATTCAGGTTTCACTACTGACCACAAAAATTTTGCAGGAGTGTGCATCTGACGATGTACTTCCTACCTCCTCACTTAACCAAACCCACAAGATGTTTTTTCTGAAATGCAGCTCTGAGGAACTGCACATTATATCTCTGAATAAATAAGAAAATGCTGGTTTAGGTATATGTAAACCCAGTCCCTAAAATTCCATAATATTTAACATGTTAAATGAATTTCAAATGTTGTGTCCAATAATTTTTAATCTGCATCTTTCATAAAAAAAACACCCGGTTATCCTATAATGAAGGTCCTTGGTCAGGCACTTCCTGTTATAGGGTGACAACACTCTGTCCCTTGTTTTCCTTAATTGTCACCCTGTCACATGTTCTCACAGTGGAGACTGCAAACTACTGGGCTAGTGCTCTTTGCATAGATATCTTCTCACCATCGAGAAACTATTCTTAAAAATGCTATGCAGCCTTCACTGGAGTACATGTGGACAGGAAATGTCTGCAAAGAGGCTGCAGGATAGCATCAGCACTAAGATGCAACCAAGGATATAAAAAGGTGAAAGCATCTACTTCCACTTAAGACACTTTTTTTTAATAGAGTAACTTACAGGAAGTGGTTGTCCACAGAAGCTTACTGATCATTTAAATTGAGTTATGTAACCCCTCTTAATGACCAGAATTCAGACTTTACCTATTTCCGACTCTACACATTGCAAACTTCCCTTTTTTTTGTGAGCGATAGAACATTATTGAATTGCTGCCAATTGGATAGTGTCTCATTCAGCTATTTTTGGGTGTTATCTGATTTAACCACTTGACCACTGGGCACGTAAACCCCCTTAATAACCAGACCAATTTTCAGCTTTCGGTGCTCTCACAATTTGAATGACAATTACTCAGTCAAACAACACTGTACCCAAATGAAATTTCCGTCCTTTTTTTCACACAAATAGAGCTTTCTTTTGGTGGTATTTAATCACCGTTGGGTTTTTTATTTTTTGCGCTATAAGAGAAAAAAGACTGAAAATTCTGTAAAAAATAATAATTTTTCTTTGTTTCTGTTATAAAATTTGGCAAATTTAGTATTTTTTCTTCATTCTTTTGCTTAAATGTGAAAGATGAAGTTACGCCGAGTAAATAGATACCCAACATGTCACCCTTCAAAATTGCACACACTCGTGGAATGGCGCCAAACTTCGCTACTTAAAAATCCCCATAGACGACGTTGCAGGGTATTGTGGGGTATTGTAGAGTATTGTGGGGTATTGTAGAGTATTGTGGGGTATTGTAGAGTATTGTGTGGTATTGCGGGGTATTGTGTGGTATTGCGGGGTATTGCGGGGTATTGCGGAGTATTGCAGGGTATTGCGGGGTATTGCGGGGTATTGCGGGGTATTGCGGGGCATTGCGGAGTATTTCGGGGCATTGCAGAGTATTTCGGGGCATTGCAGAGTATTTCGGGGCATTGCAGAGTATTTTGGGGCATTGCAGAGTATTTTGGGGCATTGCAGAGTATAACTTGTATTGCAGAGTATAACTTGTATTGCAGAGTATAACTTGTATTGCAGAGTATTGCACAGGGAGGGATGGATGGCTGGCTGGATCTGTGACTGTATGTGTCACAGATCCAGCCCGCAGCAGCTGCTGCTGCTTCCGCTCTCTCCCCTCTCCTCTCTCACACTGTACCGTTCGGTACAGAGAGGAGAGGGAGGAACCGGCGTCATCACATGACGCCGGTTTGTTTACTAGTGATCGCTCCGTCATTGGACGGAGCGATCACGTGGTAAATCGCCGCTATCAGCGGCGATTTACCGTGATCCGTGATCAGCCGGGTCCGGAGGACCCGGCGGTCACGGAGACTCCCGTGTGCGCGCCCCATAGGGTGCGCGGGAGCGCGTACATTGACGCCCTCCCAGAGTTAAGCAACCGCCTTGTAGACGTATTTCGTCTATAGGGCGGTTGCTAACTGGTTAACAGACAACACACCAACCATGAGAATTGACTCTGTAATTATCTCTTATTGCATGGTGTATATATTATTTAGACTATACTGAGTAACAGATGACAGAAACACAAGGGTCTGTTGATAATAGTGACTCACACAACCTGCATCTGTTTCTTATACTTTATGTCAATGGTTCCTCAAGAGCTGTTAAAATTAGAAGAACAGATAGCTTTTATATCTTTTCCTCCGTTCTTTAGATAAACTAGAATTGCTGTAGTTACCCTTCACATCTGGAGCTGCCACACCTTAGGCCGCGTACACACGGTCGAGCCAAACCGATGAGAATGGTCCGACGGGCCGTTTCCATCGGTTCACGCGGTTTTGAACCAATGCTTTTCTGTACTAACCATCGGTTTGGACCGATCGGTCAGCGGTCCATCGGTTCGATTTTAAAGCATGTTTTAACATTTTGGACCGAAGGACAACAGACCGATGGGCCATACACACGGTCGGTTTGGACCGATGAAACTGATCCATTCTCATCGGTTTGGAACGACCGTGTGCACGTGGCCTCAGAGGTGTCCCATCTACAGCATTCAGGACAGTCCATCGTCCTGGTGTGAAATACCATAATTGCATTTCCACCCCAGGAAAGTGTGGCAGCATGGCAGAGAAGGGGGAGGTAGCTAGAAGGGTTGAACAGGCCTCTATGGAGCCGCTGATGTTAAAGGAGGCAGACTTCCATTATGGCAATTCTGTTCTCTTCTGGGGCAAGCTTTACACTGTGCAGAGCAGCACGATGTGACTTCTATGGTTGGTCACGTTGGGGGCATCCTAGCATCTGACAAGATGATGGGGGCCTGTACTGGAGATGCTGGTGCCTATGCCAGAGGTGCCAGTTATTAATTACAGTATTTAGTACATTATAACCTTTTTTTATTTCAAATTTCACATGCTTTTTATAATTTTCTTCATATTTACTTGGAGCCCAAGCTGTAAAACTATCCAACAAAAAGTGACAGTTAGGTTGGGTTCACACTTAAGGACGCAGCGGCTCACAGCAGGAGTCCGGTGCGTCTACATTCACTGTTTCAGGTCCGATTTCAGCCTGAATTTTGGGTTGAATTCAGACCTGAAACGGACCAAAAGACGCACAAGACCGGAGCCAATGCGAAGATGTGTGAACTGGCTCCATAAAGAGCCGGTCACAATCTCCTGCTATGCGAATTGGGTGCAGGGAAATTTGCATCCGATTCGCAATAGTGTGAACCCAGCCTTACAGGGATTTGAGACAAACTGGTCACCTTCCTGCCTGTCAACGCCCTCTCTGTCTGTCTCCGCTCCGCCCCGCGCCCCACCGCCCCTATTATTGAAAACAAAAAAAATAAAATTGTCACTGCCAGCCCCTCTATTAAAGGCTGGCATACCACACTGTGTAAATCCTTTCTGAAAACAGCTTAATGTACACGGGACGTTTTTACAACATCTCCTGAAGATTTAACTTGACAGATAGTAACCGACGTTTAAAACGTCCATTTTGCTGCGTTTTGCGGCATTTGCGTTTAGAAGCGTTAAAAGAAAAACTTATTTTTTTAAATGGGCCAAAAACGTAAAACACCTATAAACGAAACGCTGCTAAACGCGGGTTACCACGTTTTGCTGCGTTTAGAAGCATTTGGCGTTTGAAACGGCGGAAACTTCAGCGTCTGAACTTTTTTGCCTTAAAAAAAAAGCCTATAGATGCAACTCCCTAAAAACGACAGTAAACGAACCTGTGTACATGTACACATAAGATAACATTGAATGAGTTCAGGGGCAGTTGAAAAAAGTGTGCAACTGCCTCTGAACGTCCGTTTAGCAGCAGCAGTGTACATGGGGCCTAAATAGCTATTTAGAGCTGTCTTCAGGCTGGTCACGTGACTCTCGGCCACTTTACAGCTCTGAGACAAGGCTTCTGCGGGAGGAGACGAGCGGCCACGTGATCTCTCTGGCTGACGTCAGAGGGAGATCACGGTCCCTCCTGCAGTAGACGCGTATTGGAGCTGAAAAGCGGCCACAAGTCACGTGACCGGCCTAAAGACAGCTCTAAATAGCTATTTAGAATGCTCTTTTTTAGAAAGAATTTACACAGTGTGGTATTCCAGCCTCTAATAGGGGCAGTTTTTATTAAAAAGGCTTCACAAACACTTTAAAGTGCACAATATATTTGCCTTTAGTAAATCAACCTCACTGACTGACTGCATTGAACCTGCTATTATCCTATTATAGATGCTCTAGTATATTCTGTTACATGCACAAAAGATGTGTATACAGCAATGTTTTTTCTGAAGAGGACTGTATTTTGGCCTATTTGAGACAGTTTCCTTGACCTTGCATGCCTGGCATTCCTTAATTTTTCCCTAAATCAGTAAACACGCTTGATATGCTAATGGAGAGAGCAAAACAGCATACCAGTCATACAAAGGTAATTCTTGTACTAATCAGACTTGCTGCTAAACCTGCACACAGTACATCAGTCACATGTAAGCAGATGGCCTACTGTATCCATAATAGTGTACCACTGCTTAAAGCAAAACTACACCGCATCTGAGCACCACAAACCAAAAACACTATTGAATTCCTTTTTAATAGTCAAAGAAACGTACCCATCTATCCATGACTCTTTCTTGCTAATAAATCACTTTTAAAAACACCCCCTACAATTTATGGTCATGGCCATCTTAAGTAAGGGCAGATGATTCATGTAGCAATTACTTCCAATCAATTTACTTAACTGGTTAATGCCCGCCGCATGTACATGTACGTCCACAGAATGGCACGTACAGGCATATGGGCGTACATGTACGTCCCCGCCTTTCCACGGGTCGGGGGTCCGATCGGGACCCCCCCTGGTACATGCGGCAGTCGGTAACCCGCAGGGAGCGATCCGGGACGACGGCGCGGCTATTCGTTTATAGCCGCCCCGTCGCGATCGCTCCCTGGAGCTGAAGAACGGGGAGAGCCGTATGTAAACACGGCTTCCCCGTGCTTCACTATGGCGCTGCATCGATCGAGTGATCCCTTTTATAGGGAGACTCGATCGATGATGTCAGTCCTACAGCCACACCCCCCTACAGTTGTAAACACACACTAGGTGAACCCCAACTCCTACAGCGCCCCCTGTGGTTAACTCCCAAACTGCAACTGTCATTTTCACAATAAACAATGCAATTTAAATGCATTTTTTGCTGTGAAAAGGACAATGGTCCCAAAAATGTGTCAAAATTGTCCGAAGTGTCCGCCATAATGTCGCAGTCATGAAAAAAATCGCTGATCGCCGCCAATAGTAGTAAAAAACATTTTTTTTTATAAAAATGCAATAAAACTATCCCCTATTTTGTAAACGCTATAAATTTTGCGCAAACCAATCGATAAACGCTTATTGCGATTTTTTTTTACCAAAAATAGGTAGAAGAATACGTATCGGCCTAAACTGAGGAAAAAAAATATTTATATATGTTTTTGGGGGATATTTATTATAGCAAAAAGTAAAAAATATTGCATTTTTTTCAAAATTGTCGCTCTATTTTTGTTTATAGCGCAAAAAATAAAAACCGCAGGGGTGATCAAATACCACCAAAAGAAAGCTCTATTTGTGGGGAAAAAAAGGACGCCAATTTTGTTTGGGAGCCACGTCGCACGACCGCGCAATTGGCTGTTAAAGCGACGCAGTGCCGAATCGCAAAACCTGGCCTGGGCATTTAGCAACAAAATGGTCCGGGGCTTAAGTGGTTAATCAATCCACCCTTAGCTCAGGAATACAGGCAGGAAGGTGTGCTTAGCTTAGAAAAGCCCCTCCCCTCCTGAAGACTCATGGGATGTATGACATAATTTGCCTAGGCAAGAAGCCAGGAAGTAACTGAAGAACAGTTTAAAACAAGTAAATATGATGGGCCAGATTCACAAAGGAGATAGGACGGAGTATCTCAGATACTCCGTCGTATCTCTCAGAGTATCTATGCGACTGATTCATAGAACCAGTTACGCATAGATATCCCTAAGATCCGACAGGTGTAATTGTTTTACACTGTCGGATCTTAGGATATAGTACCGCGGCCGCCGCTGGGGGGAGTTTGCGTCGTAAACCAGCGTCGGGTATGCAAATTAGGAGTTACGGCGATCCACGAAGGTTTTTCGCGTTCGCTACGTCGCCGCTAGTCTAGTTTCCCGTCGCAAAGTTAGTCGTCGTTTTGGGTGCCTTAACTTTAGACGGCAAACGTATTGCTGTCTAAAGTATGGCCGTCGTTCCCGCGTCGAAATTTAAAATTTCACGTCGTTTGCGTAACACGTCCGGGAATACGGAAGTACGCTACGCACATCGCCGATCGCAAAAATGACGTCAGTTTGCGCAAAGCACGGCGGGAATTTCGAAACGGAGCATGCGC
Source organism: Rana temporaria (assembly GCF_905171775.1). NCBI lineage: Eukaryota > Metazoa > Chordata > Amphibia > Anura > Ranidae > Rana > Rana temporaria. The sequence goes on from NC_053492.1 coordinate 386,326,357, forward strand.
AGTAGGTCCGGCACGGGAGTGCGCCTAATTTAAATTGTACCCGCCCATTCGATTTGGACCGCCTTGCGCCGGACGTAGTTACGATACACCGCCGCAAGTTTTCATGTAAGTGCTTTGTGGATCGGGCACTAAAACTGAAAACTTGCGGCGGTGTAACGTAAACGGCTTACGTTACACAGGCGCAATTGTACCTGAATCTGGACCGATATACCTAACAATCGATTTACTAATGCTAGCAGCATACATATTTAAATAGTCGAGGTTGATTAAGAGAGTGCAGTTCTGCTGTAAAATAACTTTGATTTATTACACTAGAATATTTATTTTTAGGACTTTTTTTCTTCATAGTACAGTCTATATGATTCAAATCTTTTCCTACTTGTGTTTTATTTTCTCAGGCTTAAGCAAGCCATAGATTAATCAATTTTCTTTCCTTCCACCATGGGTGGCAGATAATGCTTTCCAATCAAGATCATGGCCCGGATTCAGAAAGCCCGGCGTAACTTTGTGCGGGCGTAGCGTATCTCAGATACGCTACGCCGCCGTGACTTAGTGAGGCAGGTTCTGTATTCAGAAAGAACCTGCGCCCTAAGTTACGGCAGCGTAGCGTATGTGGTCCGGCGTAAGCCCGCGCAATACAAATTATACAGGCAGTGGGCGTGTTGTATGTCAATGAATGGTGACCCCACGTAAATGAAGTTTTTTACTAACGGCGCATGCGCCGTCCGTAGACGTATAGCAGTGCGCATGCTCCAAATTACGCCGCAAAGCCTCATTGGTTTTGACGTGAACGTAACTTACGTAAACAACGCAAAATTTGACGCTGGCCTGACGTCCATACTTAACATTGGCTACGCCTCATATAGCAGGGGTAACTTTACGCCGGAAAAAGCCTTACGTAAACGACGTAAAAAATGCGCCGGGCGGACGTACGTTTCTGAATCGGCGTATCTACCTAATTTACATATTCTACGCGTAAATCTCCGGAAGCCCCACCTAGCGGCCAGTGTAAATATGCAACTAAGATACGACGGCGTAAGAGACTTACGTCAGTCGTATCTTAGCCAAATTTCGGCATATCTTGCTTTCTGAATACAGAAAGAAGATACGCCAGCGCATCCTAGAATTTACGCGGCGTATCAATAGATACGCCGACGTAAACTCTTTCTGAATCCGGGCCCATGTCTCCCTAGTGCTTTCATTTACTTCTGATATCCATAATACAGTAGCAGGGCTTCTTTTTCAGGTGGAACTTGGTGGAACTCAGTTCCACCACCTCTGGCTCAGACCCTTTGGCGCCTGCTCACCACAATCGCTCTGTATTTAATGCAATCCTGGTATTTAATGCCTCTTTAAGACCCTAATACTGTTTGTGAAATCTGACCACACCCACTATTTGGTGTGATTTGGGGGTCCTGGTTGAGTTCTAGCACCTATTGTTTGAGAAAAAAAACCTGCATAATAGACACTAGTGTTGAGCAGAATATGCCATATTCGATTTCGCGATATATCTCGAATATATATTCGAATATTCGAGATATATTCGCTAAATTCGAATATTCGTGATATTTTATCGAAATTAAATGATTGCGATTTTTCGCTATTGCGAATGCGAAAATAATTGCGATTTTTTGATAACTGCGGTAGGAGCACTCTGATTGGCTCAGAATATTCGTGATATTTTATCGAAATATCGCAACATGCGAATGCGATATTTATTGCGCAATTTCGAGAAATGCTGGAGGAGCGCTCTGATTGGCTCAGAATATTCGTGATATTTTATCGAAATATCGCAACATGCGAATGCGATATTTACTGCGCAATTTCGACAAATGCTGTAGGAGCACTCTGATTGGCTCAGAATATTCGTGATATTTTACAATACAAAATAATTGCGAATATTCGGCAAATGCGGAAGGAGCACTCTGATTGGCTCAGAATATTCTTGATATTTTACAATACAAAATAATTGCGAATATTCGGCAAATGCGGAAGGAGCACTCTGATTGGCTCAGAATATTCTTGATATTTTACAATACAAAATAATTGCGAATATTCGGCAAATGCAGAAGGAGCACTCTGATTGGCTCAGAATATTCGTGATATTTTACAATACAAAATAATTGCGAATATTCGGCAAATGCGGAAGGAGCACTCTGATTGGCTCAGAATATTCTTGATATTTTACAATACAAAATAATTGCGAATATTCGGCAAATGCGGAAGGAGCACTCTGATTGGCTCAGAATATTCTTGATATTTTACAATACAAAATAATTGCGAATATTCGGCAAATGCAGAAGGAGCACTCTGATTGGCTCAGAATATTCGTGATATTTTACAATAGAAAATAAAAAGTGTTTTGCATTGGTGGTGATTCTTTACTCTATCCATCTGTCACAGCCGTTTGTCAATCAAACACCTTGAAGATTGAAAACGTTCATGCTGCATGCTTTGGACTTTTTTTCACTTCACATATCAAAGACATTTTTATGAAAGATTATTTTTCTATTATTGGGACTATATTTCCTTATATATTTGTTTTACTGTGTATTTCACAAGTTATTTGCGCTTGCTTATTTTATAATTTGCCCACATGTCTTGTCACTAGACATATTTTTTATTCTTGTAGAGCGACTCCATTTTCTGTCTTGTATTAATTTATGTTGTATAACATTTTTGAGTTGCTGCTGTATTCTCCCCTTTTTTTAAGGTATGCGCAATTTTTTCCTTCTTACAAAAAAAATAATATCAAACATACAAATATTCATAACAGAAACATACACAAAGCCCCCCCTTTTGCATCAGAGACAATCAGAGTTCTCCTACCACAGTTATCGAAAATTCGCAATCATTTTCGCATTCGCAATAGCGAAAAATCGCAATTTTTTTTTTTTCAATTTGGCAACATAAAAGGATCGCCTCAGCTTAGCTACTCGGCCCAGGGTCTCTAATCATACCAGCAATGCTTTTAGACGTCGATAGGATGTGATCTGTATTAAAAATCAAATTGAAAAAATGCGAATATTCGGAATTGCGAATATTCACCGTGAAATTCGAAATATAGCGCGATTTCTCGAATATGCTATATTCGAGTCGAATATTCGCAATGCGAATATTCGTGAGCAACACTAATAGACACCACTTAACAAATCAGAGGCTTGTCTCTTATGATGAGTTGTAGAGACAGTGATTGAACTATACAGATTCTGGCTTAATGTGGTGTCTATTGCTTGTCAATAACTGGTATGTCAGTGCCCCTGTACAAGTGGTCATTTGCATGTGCAGATTTTATTGGAGCCTACTACGAGTGAGCAGTTACTTGTAGTCAGGGCCGGGACAAGGGGTGGGCAGGAGGGGAGGCTGCCCCTGGTGTAATGGTTTATTGCAGGGATGTGGGGCACCCTGACCCTAACCCTAAGGGGAAGGTGGGCGAAGTTTGGCATCTTTGCCCTGGGCGCTGGATGACCTTGTCCCGCCACTGCTTGTAGTGGCTAAATATTTTCTTTAAACATGCAATTGGAAACGGGCTTTTCAAAGCAAATACAAACTTTTATCTTGGACTTTAGGTTATTCAGCATTGGGTCAGATTTGGAGGATTGTTATTACAAGGGTTGGCATCCTGGAGTAGGAAACAACTCTCTGTGCCCAATACTGGTTGTATGACTGAAGGGGTATATACTCATACATTTCTGAACATACCATGGCTGTTAAAGTGGAGGTTCACCCTAAAAACAAATTTTTTAACATTAGAGCCAGCATACTAAGTACATTTACTTTTGGCAGGTCATTTTTTTTTCTCTGTACATACCTTTATATCCTGATTTTGTCCAGGGCTTCCGCGTTCTGATGACTCCAGGACTGGGCGTTCCTATCCCAGCCTCAGGGTTCCGATGACTGCGGGACTGGGCGTTCCTATCCTTCGGTTCGATGCTTGACGGCTTGTGAAACAGGTCCCTTGTCGCACAACGCGCGTCACCAGATTCCCGGAGATAGCCGAGCTGCGAGTCGGCACTATACGGCGCCTGCGCCCGCCGTGTAGAGCTGACTGCGCAGGCGCCGTATAGTGCCGACTCGCAGCTCGGCTATTTCCGAAAATCTGTTGATGCGCGTTGTACGACAGGGGACCTGTTTCACAAGCCGTCAATCATCGAACCGAAGGATAGGAACGCCCAGTCCCGCAGTCATCGGAACCCGGAAGCCCTGGACAAAATCAGGATATAAATGTATGTACAGAGAAAAAAAAATGACCTCCCGGAAATAAATGTTCTTAGTATCATTAGTATGCTAGATCTAATTAAAAATTTTTTTTTTTTGGGTGAACCCCCGCTTTAAGTAGGAATAGATTATGTTATAGTAGAGTTGATGTAACAACAGATGATTGGTGAAATTAATTTGGGTAAGGCAGGAGGATACTGGGTAGGAATAAGTTTGAACATACATTGACTTTAAGGGGCCAAAAGAAAGGTGAAGTTGGTGGTGGTGGGTGTGATCATGCCCTGTGTGTCAGAAATTATATAAAATGCTCAGTATTGTTTTATGCAGATCAATCTTTTTTATTTCAACTAAAAAAATGTATGTGGTATGTATAATTTACAGAGAAGACAGCCATGGTGGTGCCCATACAAAAGTGAGGGCCTGGATTAAAAGTGCAACAAAATAAAGAAAAAAATACTTTTCAAGAAAAAAGTAAGTGCTCTTCGAAGAATGCCATATTCAGCTAGTTAACTGATAAAGATTTTTTTTTGTTCCGTTTTGAACAAGCATTTTAGCTTTTTTGCTGACTGCAGGGTACGTATATTGGGACTGTAGATGAAACTGATGCTAGTAGGAATGCAGAGTAACCAATTCCACTTTAATTGTCTCAGGAAGATAAGGTGCCTTCATCAAGATCTTACATGTTCAGTAATGTACCAATACAGAAAGGTTTCTTAGAAACAATTGGATCTTTTTTTTTTGTTTTACAAGTGATGTGCACATCGACTGTGCAAAGTATGTGTAGGCCCTAATATTTATCATTAACCACTTAAGCCCCGGACCATTTTGTTGCTAAATGCCCAGGCCAGGTTTTGCGATTTGGCACTGCGTCGCTTTAACAGACAATTGCGCGGTCGTGCGACGTGGCTCCCAAACAAAATTGGCGTCCTTTTTTCCCCACAAATAGAGCTTTCTTTTGGTGGTATTTGATCACCTCTGCGGTTTTTATTTTTTGCTCTATAAACAAAAATAGAGCGACAATTTTGAAAAAAATTCAATATTTTTTACTTTTTGCTATAATAAATGCCCCCAAAAACATATATATACATTTTTTTTCCTCAGTTTAGGCCGATACGTATTCTTCTACCTATTTTTGTTAAAAAAATTAGCAATAAGCGTTTATCGATTGTTTTTCGCAAAATTTATAGCGTTTACAAAATAGGGGATAGTTTTATTGCATTTTTATCAATTTTTTTTTTTACTACTAATGGCGGCGATCAGCGATTTTTTTTGGTGACTGCGACATTATGGCGGACACTTCGGACAATTTTGACACATTTTTGGGACCATTGTCATTTTCACAGCAAAAAATGCATTTAAATTGCATTGTTTATTGTGAAAATTACAGTTGCAGTTTGGGAGTTAGCCACAGGGGGCGCTGACATCATCGATCGAGTCTCCCTATAAAAGGGATCACTCGATCGATGCAGCCGCCACAATGAAGCATGGGGAAGCCGTGTTTACATAGGCTCTCCCCGTTCTTAAGCTCCGGGGAGCGATCGCGACGGAGTCGCTATAAACGAATAGCCGCGCCGTCGTCCCGGATCGCTCCCCGCGGGTATCCGACCGCCGCATGTAGCGGGGGGGGGGGGGGGGGGGTCCCGATCGGACCCCCAACCCGCGGAAAGGCATGGACATACATGTACGCCCATATGCCTGTACGTGCCATTCTGTGGACGTACATATACATGCGGCGGTCGGCAAGTGGTTAATTGTAAAATCAAATTACATTGTCCTATTAAGGATGAGATTCTGGCAGTACATAATTTCAGTCTGATTTCACCATATACACTAATGTAACAGAATTGTATATAATAAAGTGGAGTTCCAGATGTTTTTATGTTTATTAAAAGTCAGCTACAAAAAGTGTACCTGCTGACTTTTAATAAACACACACTCGCCTGTCCCATGATCCAGCAATGCGACCGCCCCAAACTTTCGCTTCTCTCCCTTGCCTCTCCCCGGCGCTGGAATTACAAGTGTGGGCATCTGGCTGTGACAGTTTGTGGCTTCACAGCCGGGTGCACACTGTGCATGCATGAGTCGCGCTGCGCCTCCTCAATGGAGACCTGTGTCGTGTCCCAGAAGATTGCAGGGAGGGAGAGAGGAGAACTTCCTCTCAAGTCGCCTGGGCAGCCTGAGCGGAAGTGGGTACCAGTCAAAACTAGGTACCCACTCCCCCCCCCCCCAAAAAAAATGACATGCCAAATGTGGCATAGGTGTTGGAACTTCCCCATTTAGATAGAGCTCCGCTATTATGTCGAAATGTTTCACAGGAACAGTCTGATTTCTCGGTACAGGGCCTCAGTTTGTACACTTTTTCAAAAGAGATTGTATAGGGACTTTTATTGTAGCCAATCAAATTCTAGCTGTCAATTTTACAAAATGGACAGAAAAAATATGATTGCTGCCCAGAATAACATCCATTTCCATTGAGGAACTTACCTGCCAAAAAAAAGGTTTATGTCCTGTTCTTGTAACATTGTGAATGGGTCAATTATTATTTATAAATTTAAATTCCTGTTAAAGCGGAACTAAACTCTCTGAATCAACATTAACTATTTCCTTATGCTGCTAGTATTAGTAAATAGATAGGAAGGTACATTCTATTTACTTAGTGTAAACCCCTTCAACCTCTGAAGAAATGCTGGCAGCACTCATACGTCTATTTCCCAAAGACAACCTCTGGATATGATGCTGAGCATGAGCACTCAACATCACTTTAGTCAACCATGGCGAGGCCTGTTCTGAGTGGAACCTGTCCTGTTAAACCGCTATATGGTCTTGGCCACCGTGCTGCAGCTCAGTTTCAGGGTCTTGGCAATCTTCTTATAGCCTAGACCAGCTTTATGTAGAGCAACAAAAATGTTATACAGATCCTCAGAGAGTTCTTTGCCATGAGGTGCCATGTTGAATTTCCAGTGACCAGTATGAGAGAGTGAGAGCGATAACACCAAATTTAACACACCTGCTCCCCATTCACACCTGAGACCTTGTAACACCAACGAGTCACATGACAACGGGGAGGAAAAACTATTAATTGGGCCCAATTTGGACATTTTTACTTAGGGGTCTACTCACCTTTTTTGACAGTGGTTTAGACATTTTATTTTCTGTGTGTTGAGTTATTTTGAGGGGACAGCAAGTTTACACTGTTATACAAGCTGTACACTCACTACTTTGCATTGTAGCAAAGTGTCATTTCTTCACTGTTGTCACATGAAAAGATATAATAAAATATTTACAAAAATATGAGGAGTGTTATACTCACTTTTGTGAGATACTGTATGTCATACATCCCATGAGTTGTCATGGGCCTTTTTATTTTCTCTTTCATCTGGAGGAGTGGTTTTCTTGGCTTTTTCCTGATTGCATGCATGAGCTGAGGGCAGATGGATTCCAGGAAGTAAATGCTACATGAATCATCTGCCTTTACTTAACCACTTAACCCCCGGACCATATTGCTGCCCAAAGACCAGAGCACTTTTTGCGATTCAGGACTGCGTCGCTTTTACTGACAATTGCGCGGTCGTGCGACGTGGCTCCCAAACAAAATTGGTGTCCTTTTTTCCCCACAAATAGAGCTTTCTTTTGGTGGTATTTGATCACCTTTGCGGTTTATATTTTTTGCGCTATAAACAAAAATAGAGCGACAATTTTGAAAAAAATGAATATTTTTTACTTTTTGCTGTAACATCCCCCACAAATATATAAAAAACTTTTTTTTCCTCAGTTTAGGCCGATACGTATTCTTCTACATATTTTTCGTAAAAAAATAGCAATAAGCGTTTATTGATTGGATTGCGCAAAAGTTATAGCGTTTACAAAATAGGGGGTATTTTTTATGGCATTTTTATTAATATTTTTTTTTTACTAGTAATGGCGGCGATTAGCAATTTTTTTTCGGTACTGTGACATTATGGCAGACACTTCGGACACTTTTGACACATTTTTGGGACCATTGGCATTTTTATAGCGATCAGTGCTATAAAAATGCATTTGATTACTATAAAAATGCCACTGGCAGAGAAGGGGTTAACACTAGGGGGCAGGGAAGGGGTTAAGTATGTTCCCTGGGTGTGTTCTTACTGTGGGGGGGTTGGCCTCACTAGGGGAAATCACTGATCTTCTGTTCATACATTGTATGAACAGAGGATCAGCGTTTCCCCCCCTGACAGGACCGGGAGCTGTGTGTTTACACACACAGCTCCCGGTCCCCACTCTGTAACGAGCAATCGCGGGTGCCCGGCGGCGATCGCGCCCACCGGGCACGTGCACGGGACTCGGGGGTGAGCGGGGGACGCGCGCAAGCCCCTAGTAGCCTGCGATAGAGCCGACGTAGAGCTACAGGCTATCTCGCAGGGGAGCAAACCTGCCGCCATAAAACGACGGCGGCAGGTCGGCAAGTAGTTAAGATAGCCATGACTAGCAATGCTAGGGATGTGATTTCTCAACAAAATAAAGCATGGAGACATAGATGGATGGGTTTCGTTTGCTTTAAATTTTAAAAATGAATTAAATGGCATTTTCTGCTTGTGGTGCCTAGATTATAGTTAAGTTTCACATTAAACTGATCATGTGTCCCTCTGGCAGAGAGGAATAATACGCATGAATTCATTTTCCATGCTTCTGCAGGAATGCATCTATTTTTACTAATAATGATTTCCTTGTAATGATTTTTAAGGACATTCTTTACTTCTTAAACTTGCTTGATGTTAGACTTCAAAAACAAAAATAAATCTGCGCTATCAAAGTGATAAGCAGCCACAAACAATCCAGTGAAACAAGAAAGCAGTGAAAATATACGAAAACAATTTTGTGGCGCTAAAATAAGAATACTGATGTAACAAGTCTATATCAACACCAAGTGACAGTGTAATAAGATAAAAAGTCCATATATGATAAATGGCTATGCACTTACTTATTCTTAAGAGATGAGGCCCGTTGGTACACTACCAACGGTTGTGTAGGGACAAACCGAGAAATGACTGGATCACTGGTCAATAAATACAAGTGTTTTTGCAACCTTCTTATGAAACAATAGTGAATCTCTAGTCTTGCCTCTCGTTCGGTTATATGCTTTAGCTAAACATTTTTTACTGTATCCTCTCACTCTGAGTCGATCTCTCAATTCGATCTATCAATAGGCCTGCCTCAATCTCAAAGGCTTCAGTAGTACTACAGTTACGCTTCAGCCGAAGGTACCGTCCCTAGGGTATCGAACGCACTAGGGGTGCAGGATGAGCACTAGTAGCATGCAAAATGGTGTTGCCTGATGTAGGCTTGCATTATAAGCTGCTGGATAAATATCCATTCAAATTTTTATAAACCAATATGTCAAGAAAGGGAATTTTGTTACAATCATAGGTAATAGTAAACTGTAAGTTCCAGTCGTTGGAATTTAATTTTGTGAGAAATTCAAGCATTAATTCCGGACTACCGTCCCAGACGGTGAAGATGTTGTCAATGTACCTGTACCACAAAAAGGACTTGTCACAGGTACATCGCAAGACTATCGTCCGACTATGGTCCTTCACATTCTTGTGTGTCTTAGGCAAACATTATACCTTGATGATATGCAGTATCAACTAATTGATAGAAATTATTGTTGATCTCAGGAATTCTATCCCCACTAATGGGTCTATACTATTTCTTATTTGTCAGTTGTTTCATACACATGTTTTTGTAGTGTTCTATGTCCATCACCACAATGTTCCCCCCTTTATCGGAAGGTTTTTATGACCAAATTGTTGTTATGCATAACATTTGATAGATAAAGACAATAGACTACATGACAAAAACCTCACATGAAAATGTTGCTAGAGTTGAGTTCTAAGGGCCTAATCCTCAAAAACCCGGCGTAACGTAAATTTTGGCATTTAAGTTACACCGCCGCAAAATCTCTACCTAAGTGCCCGATCCACAAAGCACTTACCTAGAAATTTTGAGCGGTGTAACTAAAATCCGTCCGGCGCAAGGTGTTCCTAATTTAATGGGGCGAGTCCCATTTAAATTAGGCACGCTCCCGCGCCGGACGTACTGCGCATGCTCCCGACGTCATTTTCCCGACGTGCTTTGCGCGGTTTTACGTTGCGCCGGGTTTTGAGAATCGCGACGGGCGTAAAAAAAAAAAAGAGTTGTGGCGGGAAAAAAATAAATAAAAAAAAAAAAAAGACAGCGACGCGGGATAGAAGGGTCTACTTTTACAAGGTGTAAACAGTTTAGGCCTTGTAAAAGCAGCCCTAATATTGCGACGGCAAATACTTACGGAGAAAAAACTAAGCTGAAAAGCTTCGTGGATCTCCGTAAGTGCTAATTTGCATACCCGAAGCGGCATTTCGACGAGAAATGCCCCCAGCGGCGGCTGCGGTACTGCATCCTAAGATCCGACAGTGTAAGTCCCTTACACATGTCGGATCTTCTGTCTATCTATGTGAAACTGATTCTGTGGATCAGTTCCATAGATAGAAACAGGGATACGACGGCGTATCAGTAGATACGCCGGCGTATCCCTTTTGTGGATTACCCCCTAAATCTCAATCACAAATGTAGTTGTAAAGGTGAGTCGTATTTGGTTGGCTGCCAATTAACAGTAAGTGCTGGCTAAAAAAGAAGTGTGTCGGCACTTTGATATGTTTGTTTTCAAAGCAACCTAAGAAAACCAATATAGTTTAAATAGCTAGCACCCACATTCCAGTCAGTCTCAAATATGTTGTTCACCATCAGAGACAAACATTGTAAAAATCTATTGCAGCTGCGCATGTTAGCCAATCTTCTAGCTTCAGCTTGCTCAATAAAGCTTTGACAAAAAAGCCTGGAAGCTGGTTTCTATGAAGAACTGCACAATGTTTCGCACTCTCCAGGTTCAGTAAAACAACCCCTAAGTGTAATTTCTGTATGCTAGTTCATTCCTCTGTTATCAGCATGAATCACTTCTGTCAAGTTTTCCTGACACCAAGAGAAAAAAAGGTGACAGGGGAGGGACCTCCAGCTGATTCACATCCTTAGCTCTGTTCCTGAGTTCTGTGTGAAAGGGGTGTGTTCCTTCCCTCCAATCAGCTCTCAGAGCTCTCCTCGCTGAGCTCTGCATTGTTTAAATTCAGCTTTCCACCCCCTGTTTTCTAACAGTTTAGAGAAGCTCTATAAATTCTGGACTTTGAACAGATGTAGAGAAGAGAAGACTTCAGAGAAATAGGTACAACTTATGCAGGAGGATTTGTTTAATCTCTGTGTATTACCTAAGGCCAGTCACTTCACTGGGTATATGTGTAAGTTTACAATCACTTCAAGTGGAGTTGCTGAATACCACAAATAACAGCCTTTACATTGATCAAAGAATGACACTGGTGCCTCCGTGACCCAGCATCAACAAAAACTACACATCACAAAGGCAACATCTTGGCTCATAGGGGAGAAGGGTCATATTGTGGAGTTAGGTGGGACCACAGACCACACAACTTGATGTAAAACTGTAGGCAGGGTACGTTTTTTTTTTAAAACGTCACAATTCTAATGTACTGTAAATGTAAATCATACAACACAATATACCATGTGAATGAATATATAAACCTATACACAATAAGATGCAGTATGGTATGCCAAAAACATACACATCTACAAAGGGTGCATATAGTAGTGAGTAGGTGGAAAAAAAACAGGAGAAAAAGTCTCTAAAATGTGATCCCAAAGCCGAGTGTTAAAAGATGAAAAAGCTTCACAGTGCTGGAACAACTCTTGTGGCTCTTATCTGCTCACCTCACTGCTGTTGTACTAACAGCCTAGTGATCCTCAGTTACCAGATGGCACAATCTATTTGAAGGTATACTTGGAGGACCCAGTTCCAGGTAGACACATGTAAAAATAACAGGAAGGTATATAGCGTAATTCTGTGACCCTTCTTGTGGCTCAGATAGGAATACAATAGCAATGCACTCACTCAGAATACCAGGATGTAGAGCCTATTTCCACGAGCGCCGAGCTTGTAACAGATCCTGCTTGTCTTATCTTGTTCCTCCTTATCTCATGGGCTAGCACTGGCGGCAAGAGAGTGGTAGTGAGGTGGAGAGGAGAGAGGAGGCACATAGCATAATCCCGTTGCAAACAGATTTATTATTAAAAACAGTATAAAAAAAGTATAAAAAAAAGTATAAAAAAAAAGTATAAAAAACCTCACATTTACACAGATTAACTGGTGTCAAACATCCACGAGCATCGGGCTCGTCTGCTGACCGTCAGGATGTGCAGTGTCCAGTGCTCCAATCCCGACGCGTATTGTCACGTCACGTGACTTTATACTTTTTTTTATACTGTTTGCAACGGGATTATGCTATGTGCCTCCTCTCTCCTCTCCACCTCACTACCACTCTCTGAGCTACGGTTTGCCGCCAGTGCTAGCCCATGAGATAAGGAGGAATAAGATAAGACAAGCAGGATCTGTTACGAGCTTGGCGCTCATGGAGATAGGCTCCTTTTGCATGAATTACTGCATCAATACGGCGTGGCATGGAGGGGATCAGCCTGTGGCACTGCTAAAGTGTTATGGAAGCCCAGGTTACTTTGATAGCGGCTTTCAGCTCGTCTGCATTGTTGGGTCTGGTGACTCTCATCTTCCTCTTGACAATACCCCACAGATTCTCTATGGGGTTTAGGTCAGGCGAGTTTGCTGGCCAATCAAGCACAGTGATACCATTATCATTAAAGCAGGTATTGGTTCTTTTGGCAGTGTGGGCAGGTGCCAAATCCTGCTGGAAAATGAAATCAACATCTTTATAAAGCTGGTTAGCAGAAGGAAGCATGAAGTGCTCTAGAATTTTCCTGGTAGAGGGCTGCGCTGACTTTGGACTTGATAAAACACAGTGGACCAACACCAGCAGATGACATTGCTCCCCAAATCATAACTGACTGTGTCAAATTTTGCATTTCATTTGAAAATCAAGGTCCCAGAGTCTGGAGGAAGAGTGGAGAGGTACAGAATCCAAGTTGGATGAGGTCCAGTGTGAAGTTTTCACAGTAAGTGATGATTTGGGGAGCCATGTCATCTGCTGGTGTTGGTCCACTGTGTTTTATTAAAGCGGAGGTTTACCCTAATAACATGTATATCTGACCAACTCCCTTATAGTCGTAACAAGTACTGTCCGCAATTAGTTTTTTTTTTATGCTTTACGTACCTTGTAATCCATCTTTTCAATCTACTTCTCCCCGCGGGAGTAGGCGTTGCTATGCCTAGGGGAATTGTCATCTGGGAGGTCGCCCAGATGATTGACGTCTGTTCGCCCCGGCAGATAAGGCCCCGCCCCCCGTATTGTGTAGGCGTGCACGAGCTCTGAGAGCTGATTGGAGAGAAGAGACACGACCCTTTCAAACAGCACACAGGAACAGAGCTGAGGCTGCCAATCTGCTTGAGGTCCCTCCCCTGTCTCCTTTTTCTCTTGGTGTCAGGAAAACTTGTTAGAAGTGATTCATGTTGCTAGCAGAGGAATGAAGCAGCAGACAGATATGACACTTAGTGCTTTTAATTAAGACAAGTGCACAAGATTGAATAATATGATTTGTTCATATTTCACATCTGAGGTTTACAACCACTTTAGAGATGGAAAGATTGCAAGATTGCAGTTGGTTGCTTTGAGGCTCATTCTGACACGTGGCAGCCCTTGCACCCCTTTGAAAAGTGAACCATGTGCAGTGGCGACCCCATACACTTAAATGGATCACGTTTGGCAGCTGGACATGCAATTTCATTTTGCCACAGCCGCAAATCATTGCAACCATGGCATGTATACAGCCTGAAGGGGGGGGGGGGGGGCATTCAGTAAAACCACTACTCAACTACCTGCTTTTACTGCCTCCTGGTAAACGAGCCTTTAATGATGTACAACAGTGTTCTAAGTATATCTTAGAATGCAGCTCTGGCATAGGAACTGGATTTTTTTTGAAGTGGCAATAAATAGTTCAAAGAGGAATTAACAATAACATCTCTGTGTAGAACAAAGCAGCTCAGTTAACTAAAAAAATTGTCTGATAGTTTAAGAAAGGAAAATATCATGGTGGAACAGTCTAGTGTAAAATACTGAATTTGCAGCACACATTACATTGCCTAGAAATGTTTTTGGTGTAAGGCTCCTTGACCAAAACAGAAATCTTAAAGCTGAAATCCAGGCAAGGAACTTGGGGCCAGATTCACAAATGAGATGCGCCGTCGTATCTCTGTTTCTATCTATGCGACTGATTCATAGAATCAGTTACGCATAGATAGCCATAAGATCCGACAGGTGTAATTGTTTTACACTGTCGGATCTTAAGATGCAAAACCGCGGCCGCCGCTGGGGGGAGTTCGCGTCGTAAACCAGCGTCGGCTATGCAAATTAGGAGTTACGGCGATCCCCGACGGTTTTTCGCGTTCGCTACGTCGCCGCTAGTCTAGTTTCCCGTCGCAAAGTTAGTCGGTTTTTTTGGTGCCTTAACTTTACACAGCAATCGTATTGCTGTGTAAAGTATGGCCGTCGTTCCCGCATCGAAATTTAAAAAATAACGTTGTTTGCGTAAGCCGTCCGGGAATACGGAATTACGCTACGCGCGTCGCCGTTCAAAAAAATGACGTCACTTCGCGCAAAGCACGGCGGGAGTTCGGAAACAGAGCATGCGCGGTAGGTCCGGCGCGGGAGCGCGCCTAATTTAAATGGCACACGCCCATTTGAATTGGCCCGCCTTGCGCCGGAGGCCACCAGCGTAGGTTTTCATCGCAAGTGCTTGGTGAATCAGACACTTGCAATGAAAAATTGCGGCGGTGTAACGTATCTAGGATACGTTACGCCGCCGCGATTCTACGTGAATCTGGCCCTAAATACGCAGTTAGAATACACATATGTAGACACACCTCTACCAGAAAGCCCAGCCCAGGAAGGTGACACCACCTTCTCTGTTGTCATTAAGGAATAAAGTGGTGTTGGCTTCCTGTCTGCAGTCTGCTGATTGGACAGTGAAGAAACAGCAACACACGGTACCACCATCAAATCTGCTCACTCTGCTTCCTCCTCCTGTCAGTATGTTCCCTGTCAGCATGTGTGCATGTAGCAGAGCCAGAAATTCTGTTCAGAGTGTTTTGCATTCAGAGATGCCCTTCTGAATGTCGCTGTTGTAAGCAGTAATTATTTGATTGCTTTAATTTAGGGCTGGGGGAATTAACTATTAATTAATCGATTAATCTTTAATTCTTTTGATCAGTCAAAATTCTTTTGATTGGTACTCACCTCTCCGCCGGCTTCCGGGTCTTCAGGGAGTTCCGTCGGAGATCCAGTAAGGTCACGGACACCGGCGGGGCTTGTCATGTACTTCTGAAGGGCTCCTTTGCTGTGCCTTCATATCTGCATACCGGCGGGATCTTACTATCTGCCACACGCAAGGGCTGTTACACTTCCCTCTATCAATCTGGGATTCTACAACCATCCACTGGGAGTTGTGATAGTTCCCTTCATGGGACATCTACATGCTGAAGGACTGATGGTAACCTCTCCTCCTCTGGATTCAGCAGTGGTATCGTTGTACACATTTTTATACCATCATCATACTTAGATACATGTTTTTATGACTGCTTTTGCTACCGTTTGCTATTACTCGCACCATTTTTACAGTTTATGTAGCTACATCGATTTTATCTCCAGTGCAGTATTTATTTTGTTACCTACTTAGACTATAAAAGTTTTAATGCTATTCCCATTGAGCGCTGCCTTTGGGTGTTTTTTGTATCCTGCTATCCATTTTCCCAGTAGTTGGTAGCTGTACTGCACAGATTGGCTTTTAGAGGAGTTTAGAGGCATTTAGAGGCAGAATAAAAAAAAAAAACTTGCAGTGCATCCAGGAGCAGCAGAGTTTTGGCGCTTGTTAACGCATCCAAATGCACGTCAACACTTGCCGCATTTACTACTTAAATGTTAATTTCACGTGCACACGTGCTGACAGGCAGCATCCTGGTGCTTGTGTTCCATATTGGTCAGGGAGAGTCCTCAATCTTTTCCCCCTTGCAATTCCTATAATACCGTTCCTTAGCACAATGGCCCAAATTAAAGACATAGGGGTAGATTCAGGTAGATTTGCGCAGTTTTTACGTAGGCGCAGGGCACCGTTTTTGCCCTGCGCCCCCGCAAATTATCTGCGCTACCCTTGATTCACGGAGGCGCTCCGGCAAAATGCCCGGCGTAAGCGCACGCAATTTAAATGATCCCGTAGGGGGCGTGGATAATTTAAATTAGGCGCGTTCCCGCGCCGAGCGTAGTGCGCATGCTCCGTCGGGAAAATTTCCTGACGTGCATTGCGGTAAATGACGTCGCAAGGACGTAATTTGCTTCAAAGTGAACGTGAATGGCGTCCAGCGCCATTCACGATTCACTTACGCAAACGACGTAAATTTCAAATTTCGCGACGCGGGAACGACGGGTATACGTAGCATTGGCTGCCCCTGCTATTAGCAGGGGCAGCCTTACGCAAAAACCGACGAACGCAAACAACGTAAACTGCGTACGCAGGGCTCGCGTAGGGTTGTGAATCGGCGTTAGTATGCAATTTGCATACTATACGCTGACCACAACGGGAACGCCACCTAGCGGCCTGCGTAAGAATGCAGCCTAAGATATGACGGCATAAGGAGCCTTATGCCAGTCATTTCTTAGGCTGCAGTCGGCGTAACGAGGTTCCTGAATCGGGAGCATTCGTAACGCCGGCGCAGGTAAGCAATTGCACTGCGTAACTATGGTTACGCAGACGCAATTGCGCTTTGAATCTACCCCATAATAATTAACATGTTCCCTTTGCAGCTGACACTTTTTGTGGCTGTTGGTTCTCAGTCCTGGTGACTTGTCCTTAAGGTTCCCCTAACGAGAAAGATCCTTCAAGGACTGCGCAGGCGCAAACTTGCCGACGGAAATCTCCGAACCTCGCCCGACATCCAGGCTCATTCTTTAACATCCCCGTGGATTGGAGGATGTTAAAAAAAGAGCCAGGAGGCCGAGCGAAGCGAGGACGTGAGGCCGACTGGACACTTTCCTCAAAATCCACGTCGCCCTGGATGCCGGCCGAGGTTCGGAGATTTCCGTCGGTAAGTTTGCGCCTGCGCAGTCCTTAAAGGAACTTTCTCGTTAGCCGGAACCATATCGGCAGATCAGATTGCGCCTGCGCAGGAACTTTCACGTTAGCCGGAACCATATCGGCAGATCACCGGCTTTTCTGATAGCTGGGGTCCCCACTGACAATTGGGAAGCAATAAGAGTGGTTCCTGATAATGTGATAAAATGTTGGCTCTAATCATGTGCAGGCTGGATAGGCTCCATTAACAAACATGTAAGCCTTCGGCCTGCAGGTGAACACTGCCACCTTCTGGCTCCAGCATTCATCTGCAGTGCCATCAGTTCAACTATATTTTCAGTAGAAATTATTTTAGAAAATAAAGGAAAAAAATATATATATATATATATATAATATATATTTTCACATATCTGCACAATTGTCATCCTGTAATTAAAACAGAGCATTTTTTTTATTTTTTATTTTAAATATTCCAAAACAAAATCATATGTGTTCTTAACAAATACATATAGAAATTATTTATAATACTACAAATGTGTCATAGATAAAAACACCAATGATCTTTGGACACAAAAGGGTTGACCTCCATACCAGAACATTCTTGATAACATTTATTAGCATCAAGCATGCCAAGATATAAAACATATTCAAGCACATTAAGAACTGAAATGTGTTTCTCATTACTATTCCTATAACCATTACTGAACTCTAGATATTGTGTTATTTAGTTGCTATATAGTATAGTTTTGCCTTCCCCATATGAAGATATTGGCCCGGATTCAGAAAGAATTTACGTTGGCGTATCTATTGATACGCCGCGTAAATTCTAGGATGCGCCAGCGTATCTTCTTTCTGTATTCAGAAAGCAAGATACGCCGAAATTTGGCTAAGATACGACTGACGTAAGTCTCTTATGCCGTCGTATCTTAGTTGCATATTTACGCTGGCCGCTAGGTGGAGCTTCCGTAGATTTACGCGTAGAATATGTAAATTAGGTAGATACGCCGATTCAGAAACGTACGTGCGCCCGGCGCATTTTTTTACGTTGTTTACGTGAGGCTTTTACCGGTGTAAAGTTACCCCTGCTATATGAGGCGTAGCCAATGTTAAGTATGGACGTCGGGCCAGCGTTGAATTTTGCGTCGTTTGTGTAAGTTGTTCACGAATAGGACTGTGCGTATGTTACGTTCACGTCAAAAGCATTGACTATTTGCTGCGTAATTTGGAGCATGCGCACTGGGATACGCCGTTCGTTAGAAACGTCATTTACGTGGGGTCACACTTAATTTACATAAAACACGCCCACATCTTCCATATTTGAATTAGACGGGCTTACGCCGGCCCTTATACGCTACGCCGCCGTAACTTCGGGCGCATAATCTTTCAGAATACCATACTCGCCTCTCAAAGTTACGGCGGCTTAGCGTATAGGAGATACGCTACGCCAGCCTAAAGATACACAATTGTATCTGAATCTGGCCCATTGTATATTTCATATATATTGTATCATATCGTTTTAAATTACCATTGGTTTTAGAGGTTTTAGAGATGCATTTTTGAAGAGGTTATCATTTTACTGTGTCTGTGGGATCTACTTATAATTTTATTACAGATTCACGCAACTTTTAAACAGGATTCACACAATTTTTCTAATTGAATCCAATGTTCCTATTATACAAGATCAAATATATGCAAACAGTTAGTTTGCCAATATCGCCATCTCGTGGTTACAGCTTGTAATTGCAAGAATATCTATGAAACGTTAGTACAGAGAAAATGCACACAAAGAAAATTCTCCAATTTCAATTTAAACATTCCTAAAATGCGTCTCTTCAAACATGAGTTAAAAAAAATTAGGTTGGCAAAATAAAAGAAACAAAGCAGATAGTATAGTAGCCAAGAATCTATGGCAACTGAAAATGTCCTATAAGCCCATAAAACTTAAATCACCTGATGGCTCTTTGACTAGTAATCCACTTCAAATTATAGTGTCCTTTATCTATCACTTGACCTCTGGACGATTTTAACTCCTTCATGACCAGGGCATTTTTTGTTATTCAGCACTGTGATACTTTAACCACTTAAGGACCGAGCCTCTTTCTGAGATTTGGTGTTTACAAGTTAAAACATTTTTTTTTTTGCTAAAAAATTACTTAGAACCCCCAAATATTATATATATATATATATATATATATATATATATATATATATATATATATATATATATATATATTTTCTAACACCTTAGAGAATAAAATGGCGGTCGTTGCAATACTTTTTGTCACACCATACTTGCGCAGCGGTCTTAAAAGCGCACTTTTTTGAGAAAAAAAAAACACTTTTTAAAATTAAAAAATAAGACAACAGCAAAGTTAGTCCATTTTTTTTATATTGCGAAAGATCATGCTATGCTGAGTAAATTGATGCCCAACATGTCATGCTTCAAAGTTGTGCCCGCTCGTGGAATGGCGACAAACCTTTACCCATAAAAATCTCCATAGGCGATATTTAGTAAAATTCTAAAGGTTGCATGTTTTGAGTTACAGAGGAGGTCTAAGGCTAGAATTATTGCTCTCACTCTAACGATCGCGGGTATACCTCACATGTGTGGTTTGAACACTGTTTTCATATGCAGGCGCTGTTCCCTTATGCATTTGCTTCTGCGTGTGAGCTCGTCGGGCGGGGCGCTTTAAAAAAAAATCGTATTTATTTTACTTTATTTTAACACTCAGAGACTGAGTGTGTGTGCTGTCCTCTGGCTGGTAAAGCGGCTCTTGTGACTCTTCCCACTACACTGACATCACGTGTAAAGGTCCACTCTACGTAGTAGCTGGTCACATGACTGTAGCTCATCCGTCACGTGATTGTAGCTTCTCAGTAAAAAAAAAAAAGATAAAAAAAGGGAGGGGGGCCAGCTGGGCCCCTGGGGACCATCGGGCCCCTTACAGGTGTAATGCCTGTACCCCCCTGATGGTGGCCCTGGACCCAGTGTGCAATAATACATGTTCCTCATCATGATCATGGCAATATAGTAGAGGATTACAATGTATATTTTCATTATATAAATATTGGTTTTATATGATTTTATTAATATAAATTATAGATACCCTGTACCAGGGCTTAACAAATTTGCTTGGAATCTAGGAGCCAGATAAAAAGTTAAGAGCCAGTTTTTCGGCTGCTGATTTTCCAGCATGCTCGTCTGACAGAAGCCATGCGAACAGCCGGCTTCTTTCCGACCGGCTGATATACACATGGGCCGAATTGCAGCCAGTTTTTACTGAGCCGGCCGATGTTGCCCGACATTCGGCCCATGTGTACTTGGCTTGATGGTGTGATGGGCAGCAGCTCACTGGGGAAGGACAGTGCAGCAAGTTGGGGGTGATAGGAGATCCAGTAACTCATGCCACCTTAGATTCCTTTCACACGGGCGCCTCGGCTAAGCAGAATCTGCTTGCTCAGCGGGGGATCTCTCTGCTAATCCCCGCTCATCAGGCAGATGACAGGTCCTGGGCAGAGCGGACACAGACACAGCCTACTTTCCTTTATGGGGCAATCGGATGGAAATGACACTTAAATGTTTTATGCAGAATTAAGTTATAAAAATAAATATTTACAACTTTTTCAGTGCCCATCAGTGCAGCCTCACCTGTGCCCTACAATGGAGCCTACTTGTAACCATCAATGCTGCTTTACCTGTGCCCAAAAATGTAGCCTACCTGTGTCCATCAATGCTGCTTCACCTGGGTCCATCAATGCAGTCTACCTGTGCCCAACTGCAGCCTACTTGTGTCTATTAATGCTGTTTCACCTGTGTCCATCAATGCAGCCTACACGTGTCCATCAATGCAGCCTAGCTGTGCTCAACAATGCAGCCTACCTGAGTCCAACAATGCAGCCTACCTGTGAACATCAATGCAGCCTATCTGTGTCCATCAATGCCACTTCACCTGTGCAGGGGAAGAGAGGAGAGGAAGAAGACGTCCTGGCCCTGGGACTTTAATAAATGTCACACATCCCGGGATCTATGAAAGTATCCGGGTCAGGAGGCGGGACTGTAAGTGACAGCATGTGTGTGGAACACACGGCAATTGAAATGAAAGCTGCTACATCAATGTTCCAAGGGCTTTCACACTGGAGCGGTGCGCTGGCAGGGCGTCAGGAAAAGTCCTGCCAGCAGCTTCTTTGGAGTGCATTGCCAGTGGTGATCTCAAATGTAAATTCCATACTGCCGGCAATACGCCGTTGTAGCGGCGCATTGCGGGCAGTTTTAACCGCTATTTTTACGCTATGGGTGGCACCGGTGTGAAAGGGGTCTAACTGAAGAAATGTAAAAAAACTGGCCAAAACAAGTAAATATGATATACATTTATTTACTAATACTAGCAGCATGAGGATTAAGAATAGTCAAAGATGATTGAGAGAGTGAAGTTCCACTTTAAAGTGCCCCGTTCGGTCTGCGCATTATTTACATGGGGTCACGATTCATTTTAATACAACACGCCCACTACCTGCCTACTTTGAATTAGGCGGGCTTACGCCGGCCCATTTACGTTACGCCGGCGTACAGATGGGAGCAAGTGCTTTGTGAATACTGTACTTGCCTCTCAATGTTACGAGGGCATAGCGCATATGAGATGCACTACGCCTATCTAAAGATGCGCCGATCTCTCTGAATCTGGCCCTAAATGTGTAATTTCACAGCAAAATCAAGTTGAACAGAAACCGCTGTCTCTCCAACATTTTGAACACGGTTTTGCTGGGGTTGAAATTGAGGTCAGTTGTAGATTTATGGTGCAGTACTTAGTCCCAGATTCACAAAAGAGATACGACGGAGTATCTCAGATACTCCGTCGTATCTCTCAGAGTATCTATGCGACTGATTCATAGAATCAGTTACGTATAGATAGCCCTTAGATCCGACAGGTGTAATTGTTTTACACTGTCCGATCTTAGGATGCAATACCGCAGCCGCCGCTGGGGGGAGTTCACGTCATAAACCAGCGTCGGGTATGCAAATTAGGAGTTACGGCGATCCACAACGGTTTTTCGCGCTCGCTATGTCGCTGCTAGTCTAGTTTCCCGTCGCAAAGTTAGTCGTCGTTTTTGGTGCCTTAACTTTACACAGCACACATATGTGCTGTATAAAGTATGGCCGTCGTTCCCGCGTCGAAATGTAAAATTTTTTCCTTCTTGCGTAAGACGTCCGGGAATACGGAAGTACGCTACGCACGTCGCCGTTCGAAAAAATGACGTCACTTCGCGCAAAGCACGGCGGGAAATTCAAAAGGGAGCATGCGCAGTAGGTCCGGCGCGGGAGCGCGCCTAATTTAAATGGCACACGCCCCTTTGAATTACGCGGGCTTACGCCGGAGGCCGCTGGCATAGGTTTTCATTGCAAGTGCTTTGTGAATCGGGCACTTGCGATGAAAACTTGCGGCGGTGTAACGTATCTACGATACGTTACGCCGCCGCACTTCTACGTGAATCTGGCCCTTAGTGCTTTTTGTGATATTTGTTTAATGCCTGGTGTTAGTTCTGCATTTAAAAAAATATATATGTCTTTCTGTTGCAATTTCAACATTTAGTAAAAACACCACCACAGGCCTACAATATTTATTTCATAAATTATACCCATTTTTTTTCCATTATTTGATTCTTTAAGAACAAGAAGCTCTGTAGTAAGTCTGGGGTCAGTTTGGTCTTTTAAATCAATGTAGCGGGGCTTGGTAATCAGTGTAGCCAGCCAGCCAGACACATGTCTTTCATGCTCAGTGATGATTCATGTGTCTAATATGAACAGGGCACTGAGACCTCTTTGCTGAGATTCCAGGGAGTTTTGTTTGCAAAACATATTCTTTCTTGAAAGCAAGTTTGTTGGAGAGGCCTAGATTTCAGTGTGGTTATGTAGAACCAATAACCAATGTGCACAGTCATTTAGTCATTTGAACGTTTTCTTCTGCTGGAATACCCCTTAGATCACTTTTGTTTAAAAGTTTGTAATGGTTTTCCAAATTTCTAATTTGAATAGTCTCCAATGTTATGCAGAACCTCAGGTGAAAATGATGTGCTAAGTGTGCAACTGTCGTGGGCGATAATCCATTGCCACTTTGTCACTTGTAGCACAGAAGTGTCTTTGGATCACCGGTCAGTGGGGAGTTCAGTTCCGGCAGGCAGAGATGCATGGAAACACACCAGCAGGAAGCTGGCTCATAGTGTACAGGGCAACACTGAAGCAGTCTGTCAGGGAAGACTTCTGCGTACAGCTGCTGTCCCCTGGTGCAGGCCTTTGTGCAGGCACCAACTAAGGAGGCTCAGAGTGGCCACGGACGCTTCTGCAAGTGCACGTGCGCGCTTGCGCCTGTCACTAGATGTCAGGGATCAGACTTCAGGACTGATCCTAGGCACTCTTACCCCCGCCATGCTCCAGCTCCAGCTGTCTCACCATCAGCGGGCCTCGAGCCGGAGCCTTACAAGAGGCCTTCCCCCATATATCAGGCTCACCCACCAGGTACGTGACACAGTCTGCAGACTAGAAGTGCATCAATGCTGGTAACAAGTGGCTGGTTGGGACAGGCTGGCAGGTGTTGGGCACTGTTTGGCAGCTGATGGGCACCGTTTGATGGGGGCTGTGCTGATTATCAGCACAGACCCCCCCTCTGACAGCGAGAGCCGCCGAATGGCTCTCCCTGTCAGCGTGAACCAAGGAAAGCCGTTTACGGACACATCCTGGTTCACGAGATAATTATCTGCGATTGGTCACTGCTGATCACGTGGTAAGAAGCCTTTGTCAGAGGCTCCATACCACGATCGGTGTTGTGGTGTGTCAGACTGACACCCAGTACCTCCGATCGCAGCTTGCGCCGGCTGCGTTATCCTGACCATATCATATGACATCCGATTAGGATAACACAACCACTTTGCCGCCATCATTCTGCTATATGGCAGGCAGCAAGTGGATTCTCCACAATATAATTCTAATAACTGGAATAGCAAGGTTTCCAGATGCGTCAGACGCTTGTAATTTTCAAGAAGGGGTAGGCAACTGGGGAGTCATGTCAGAGGCTTGCAATGCCCAATAAGATTCGCAGTTCCACAATGGTTTCCCACACCTGTCCTAGAAGTACATTTTTGGTAATTTCTGGTGTTTGATTTGGTGGTTGGTTTGTTTTTATTTATTGAGTGGAACAAAAGTCTTTAGTTGTGAAACTTGGAGCAAATAGATATTAGAACTTGAAAACTGTGAGCAAAATAGAGGTGGCTTGAAGCACATTAGCAGCAGTTCTTGAATGAAAGACATTTGATTGGTTGCTACTGGCAGAACTTTTTCTGTTTTTTTATTCTGGGTTTTATACATGGGACCCAGTGTATGAACTGACTTACACTTCTGTAGTGTTTACTAGACTGGGTTTTTTGAGGACACCCTGGTCAATTTGTCGTACCTTAGAAAGTAATAATAACCATTGCAGATTTTTATGAGGTGTAATTAGGGATTTTTGTATATTTTACTCTGGTACAAACAATATCCTCACTAACATGTTTTATCTGATGGGAAACAATAATGGAAATTACAACATTCCTTGGAAGTGGGGAAATGTATTAAACATCTTTCATAATTTATGTCATTCTGCATACGAATATCTGGGAAACTGCTTTGTTAGTAACATGGTACTTAATTCATCACCCTCCACCAATAGTCTCCTTGGACAACAAACAAAATGGAAGTTTTTCTTGTATCAGAGTAAACTGGCAACACTACTGCTAAGAGGATGGCAGATTTATCATAAGCCTAAAAGAAAACAGCTTTACGACAAATC
Organism: Rana temporaria; assembly: GCF_905171775.1. Classification (NCBI taxonomy): domain Eukaryota; kingdom Metazoa; phylum Chordata; class Amphibia; order Anura; family Ranidae; genus Rana; species Rana temporaria. The sequence goes on from NC_053492.1 coordinate 386,351,505, forward strand.
TGTTTTCTTTGGTAGCCTAACATTTTTATTTTTATTTTGTGGCTTTGTGAAGCTGGTGACTGAATTTGTTCCATTACAATAAACCACATTATTAGAGAACTGTAGAGCTTAATTTTTACTATGAGATGCTTTATGTCTTTTTTGCTTTGTGTTTTTATTTTTGTGCATAGTTCATGGGGAAAACCAGACTTATTTGAGACTTATGAGCTTAGGATGTTATACTTTATACCCTAAAAAAACATTTTTATATATAAGATATTTATAATAATAAGATGTATGATTATGTGCATGAAAATTCTGATGGATATACTTGATCCTGCATTCACTGGAATCCAGTCTCCCTTCTAGCATAAGGTCACATGACCAATACCATAGCAGAGCTTGATTATTAGTGGCTGTGTCTGAACACTGGACCTCTTGATTGGAGACAATTGGCTAGATTCACAAAGTGTTAAGCCGGCGTATCAGTAGATACGCCGTCGTAACTCTGAATCTAAGCCGTCGTACATTTAAGTGTATTCTCAAATTGAGATACACTTAAATGTAGCTAAGATACGACGGCCTGCGCCGTCGTATCTTAGCTGTCTAGTTCCGCCGGCCGCAAGGGGCGTGAACGCTTATTTACGCCTAGAATGCGTAAATCAGCGAGATACGCCTATTCACGAACGTACGCTTGCCTGTCGCAGTAAAGATACGCCGTTAACTTAAGGCTTTTTCAGGCGTAAAATTAGTCGAACAAATAGCTGGCCTAGCCAATGTTAAGTATGGACGTCGTTCCCGCGTCGAATTTTGAAAATTTTACGTCGTTTGCGTAAGTCGTCCGTGAATGGGGCTGGACGGAATTTACGTTCACGTCGAAACCAATAAGTCCTTGCGGCGTACTTTGGAGCAATGCACACTGAGATATGTCCACGGACGGCGCATGCGCCGTTCGTTAAAAATGTCAATCATGTCGGGTCATGGTTTATTTACATAAAACACGCCCACCTCTTCACAATTTGAATTAGGCGGGCTTACTCCGGCCCATTTACGCTACGCCGCCGTAATTTAGGAGGCAAGTGCTTTGTGAATACAGCACTTGCCTCTCTGACTTACGGCGGTGTAGCGTAAATATAATACGCTACGCCGGCTCAAAAATACGCCGCCCTACGTGAATCCAGCTAAATGTAATCAATGCCACAGTCTGGAGGGAGCAGATTCTAGTAATTACAGGTGCTGGAATGTTTTTTTTTTTTTTTTTAATTTGCCCAAATGTACATACATCTTACCTTTACTGTAATAGCACCACAAGTAATGTTTTATTAGGTATAGCTGCACCTTGAGAATGTTTTTTTTCTGTTTTTGGAAATACTAGAAAATAATATCAATGATCACATACAATGTGAGTTTTAAAGCTGTCTTAATATGGAATATGGCACACATATGGTGGACATGTCCGAAAATAAAAAACCATTGGAGTAAGATTAGATATTTAATAAATGAAATAACCAATATTGAGGTCTCAGATGACCCGTGGGGATGTTTACATCACGGGATTAGAATTCCATCTAAGCAATATTTGAAAACATTGCTCCCACACCTGTTAAATGCTGCCAAGAGTTCAATAGCAAGACATTGGCAAGATAAGGAAAGCCCCTCGATGAGACATTGGTGCAATAAAATAAATGTGACGCAAAACTTTGTGGCTTTAAGGCTTAGTGACATAGATGGTTCAGAAGAGTATGAGGATAAATGGAGACAATGGATAGAATTTAAGCAGACAATGACATCTGCAGAAATTATGGGAGCATAAGAAATTAAGATTTTAAGTTTTGAGGGGAGAAAAGAAAAGGGGCCTGGTGATTCGGGGTTGGGCGGGGGTGATAGGGATTATTACTATGTTTGATGTTTTTTTTTAATTTCTCACTTATGCAAGTTTTATACCAGAAGAGATAACTGTTAATGAAAGGACGTCTTTCATGAAATTTTTTTAATAAAGAAATATAATGATAAAAAATAAAGCTGTCTTAACTGTTGCATCACACTACCACATATTAGATCAACCAGTTAAGCAGTGGAATTAATAATGTTTTCTGCATTGTTTGCAAAGAATCAAGCCTGTGTCTTGGCTTTAAAGGGTCAATCTGACCAATACTGATATATTCATTTTTGACGATTGCCAAAGACTAAGGGCCATATTCTCGTAGATTTCCGGCGGGCGGCGCGTAAGCCATTTACACTCCGCCGCCCCAACCTACAGGAGCAAGTGCTGTATTCCCCAAACACTTGCTCCGTAGTTTGGGGCGGCGGAGTGTATTTGGCCCGGCGTATCCCCACGTATCTCCAAGGGGGCGGCTTCTATTTAAATTAAGCGCGCCCCTGATTCTAACGAACTGCGCATGCGCCAGGCTTAAAATAGCCCAGTGCGCATGCTCCAGTTCTCGGCGTAAAACGTCAATGACGCCGACGTGTGCGTCATTGACGTAAAGTCGTATTCAAGAACGACTTAGTAAAACGACGTACCCGACGGGAAAACACGACGCGGACCCGACGCCATACTTAACATGGCCTACGTGGGACTGGCGTAAGGTTACCCCTCATATAGCAGGGGTAACCTTACGCCTACGCAAACGATATAAGCGACGGTTACGCGACGCAAATTCGTTCGGGAATCGGCTTATCAGGCTCATTTGCATAAACAAATGAGACCTGAACGTAAACGCCACCTAGCGTAGCATAGATACACTGGCCAAAAAAGAGAGATACGATGGAGTATCCTGAGATACTCCATCGTAACTTTACTCAGAATATGGCCCTAAATCACTTCCCAGCTTATTATATTTTTTAGGGACTATGATGGTAAGATCTCTGCCACTGATGTCCTGTTACCACCCCCATGCTGTAATCATTACTAGAGGGTCTTACTTTGCTTGATTATTTAGTGATTTTATATATTGGTTGAACTAGATGGACTTGTGTCTTTTTTTCAGCTAGACTAACCATGTATATATTAGAATATACTATACTATACCATACTATATTAGAATGACACACGAAAGCATAAACATTGCTTTGGCTGTACAGGCAGGTACTCAAGCTCAAGCTATGAGTAAGCATCACATGATGTGAAACATATCAGCCACCTTTTTCCTGTTGTTCACTTCATTTTGACTGCATCGCTTTGGTTGTTTTTTGGATTTTATTTGTACAATAAAGACACATTTAAGGAATGCAGCAGTCCAGGATCTTCTTCTATCCAAAACTCTGTGTGTGGCGAAAAACTAACACTACACATCACCCTGAACAAACTATCCCCACTGTGAAACATGGTGGTGGCAACATCATGCTTTTCTTCAGCAGGGACAAGGAAGCTGGCCAGAGTTGATGGGATGATGGATTGAGCCAAATACAGGGAAATCTTAGAAGAAAACCTGTTAGGCCCTGTTCACACGATCAGTCAAACTGATGAAAACGGACTGAAGTTCAGTTTCATCAGTCCAAACCTACCGTGTGTATGGCCCATCAGACTTTTATCCTTCAGACCAAAGTTTTAAAACATGCTTTAAAATCGGACTGATGGACTGATGACCGATCGGTCAAAACCGATGGTTAGTACGCAAAAGCATCGGTTCAAAACCCGCGCATGCTCAGAATCAAGTCGACGCATGTTTGGAAGCATTGAACTTCGTTTTTTTCAGCACATCGTTGTGTTTTACGTCACCGCGTTCTGACCCGATCGGTTTTTGAACTGATGGTGTGTACGCACATCAGTCCATCAGTTCATAAGACCATGAGACCATCAGTCCATCAGACCATCAGTCCATCAGACCATCAGTCCATCAGTCCATCAGACCATCAGACCATCAGTCCATCAGACCATCAGACCATCAGTCCATCAGTCCATCAGACCATCAGTCCATCAGACCATCAGTCCATCAGACCATCAGACCATCAGTCCATCAGTCCATCAGACCATCAGTCCGTTTTCATCAGTTTGGACTGATCGTGTGTACAAGGCCTTAGGCCCCGTACACACGACCGGATCTGTCCGTTGGGATTTATCCGCGGATCAGTTCCAGCAGACAAATCCGGTCGTGTGTACGGCCTAGCAGACATTTTTCGGTGGACATTTGTCCAGCCGACCGGTTTTCAAGCGGATAAAAATTTCTTAGCATGCTAAGAAATCTATCCGCTGGAAACCTGTTCGTCTGACTTATCCGGTCGTCTGTACAGACTCACCGGATAAGTCCGACCGATCCCCATCCCTCGCATGCGTCAAAGTGATTCGACGCATGCGTGGAAGTATTTACCTTCCAGGGTCGCGCACGTCGCCACGTCACCGCGTATGTTTTCTGCTGGGATTTTGATCTGATGGTGTGTACAGCCCATCAGATCAAAATCCGGAGCAGAAATGTCCGATGGAAACGGTCCGGCGGACGACCCTAAATATACAGCCAGAGCTACAATGGAATGCTTTATTCATGTGTTAGAATGGCCCAGTCGAAGTCCAGACCTAAATCCAATTGAGAATCTATGGAAAGACTTGAAAATTGTTGTTCACAGACGCTCTCCATCCAATCTCACAGAGCTTGTGCTATATTGCAAAGAAGAATGGGTAAAAATGTCAGTCTCTAGATGTGCAAAGCTAGTAGAGACATACCCAGAAATGCTCGCAGCTGTAATTGTAGACAAAGGTGGTTCTACAAAGTATTGACCCAGGGGGGCTGAATACAAGTGCATGCCACACTTTTCAGATATTTATTTGTGTAAAATTTTGAAAACCATTTATCATTTTCCTTCCACTTCACAATTATGTGCCACTTTGTGTTGGTCTACCACATCAAATCCCAATAAAATGAATTTCCGTTTTGGTTGTAACATGACAAAATGTGGAAAATTTTAAGGGGTATGAATACTTTTTCAAGGCACTGTAGTGCTGATTGGATGGAAATCTGTGAAAAGCTGCAACTAAATCGAAGAACTTCAGAATAACATTCCTCAATTTTAAAATGTATCATTATCTACAGTTCATGATATCCTAAAACGATTCTTTTTTTTTTAAAGGTAAATTTTTATTTTGAAATTTTTGTACATACAAAACAGACAATACAACAGACACACATCCTAGGCGAACATCGCCCGTACATCATTTTACAAAACTTTGGTAGCTGGTACACATTTAGCATTTCCATAAAAACGCACAGAGAAAGGTGGGAGAAATCCTAAAACGATTCTGATCTCTGTGCACAAGGGACAAGGCTAATACACAATATTGGATGCCCGTGATCTTTGGGCATCACTGCATGGGCTCAGGAATACTTCCAAAAATCACTGTCTGTAAACACAGTTTACCATGCCATGCAAAAATGTAAGGTATAGTTCTATCATGCAAAGAAGAAGTCGTATCTGAACGTAATCCAGAAATGCTGCTGTCTTCTCTGGCCAAAGCTCATTTAAAACGGTCTGATGCAAAGTGATTGGTCAGACAAATTAAAATTTGACATTCTTTTTAGCAGCCATGGGCACCGCGTCCTTCCGAACTAAAGAGGAGAGGGACCTTTTGGCTTGTTATCAGTGCTCAGTTCAAAAGCCTACATCGAAGATGGGATGGGGATGCATTAGGGTGTATGGAATGGACAGCTTGCACGTCTGCAAAGTCACCATCAATGCTGAACAATATATCCAGGTTTTAGGGCAGCATATGCTTCCATCCACAATTCATCTTTTCCAGGGAAAGCCTTGCATATTTCAGAGTGGCTTCATAGTAGATGAGTCCGGGTGCTTAACTGGCCCGCTTGCCGTCCAGACCTTTCACCAATTGAAAATATTTGGTGCATCTTGAAACGTAAAAAAATAAAATAAAGAAGACCCTGGACTGTTTAGCAGTTAGAACCCTATATCAGATAAGAATGTGACAACATTCCTCTCCCAAAACTCCAGCAACTGCTCCCAGATGTTTACATAATGTTATTAAAAGCAGAGGGGATGCCAAACCATGGTAAACATGGCCCTGTCCCAACTTTTTGGAGACATGTTGCTGTCATAAATTTCAAAATTACCTTTTTTCTTAGAATGGTACATTTTCTCAATTTGAACATTTTAATATATTGTGAATAAAATAAGGGTTTATGAGATTTGCAACTCTGTTTTTATGCAGATTTTACAGTGTCCCAACTTTTTGGGAATTGTGGTTGTACTTCTGTAATTTTGCTGTGCTTTAGTGGTCTAAAACAATCTTTTTAACCAGGGTGCCGAGGCAATCTGGAGTGCCTTCAGGTTTCTTCAGGGGTGTCTTGGCAAATGCCTAAACATTGCCCCAACATTGTATACAAGCCAGCAGATGGATTAAGCTCTCTGTTTAGTTACAAAGAAAATTGAGTACTGTCCGTGATACTTTTTTTATTTGCACTAACATACAATTTTTCAGGACAAGCTTTCGGGGTGTTACCCCTTCTTCAAGGTCCAAGAAGTACTCAGTCCTTGAAGAAGGGGTAACACCCCAAAAGCTTGTCCTGAAAAATTGTATGTTAGTGCAAATAAAAAAAGTATCACGGACAGTACTCAATTTTCTTTATCACAATTGCACTAATACGGCTACAATCACGTCAAGTATGTTTAGTTACACAAAGCCACAAGTTTACATTGTGCACCATTACAACCTTCCCACTGCCAGCATCCTAACACCCGTAGATGTCATTGGTTGATTAGGAGGACATTGAGCGCCTGCACACCATTCTAGTTTGCTCCCACCCTGCCCCTCCCCATCAGCACTGGGGTCACATTACTTGAGAGATGGAGAGAAAATGAGGGAGAAGAGAAACACTGGAATACTAGTCGGTATCATTGTGCAAAGGTGTATTTGCTTTGAAAGCTGCATTATGAAAAACTTTTAATTCTTTTTTATTTCTTTTTTTATTTTAGAAGGGATGCCTAAAGATTGTTCATAATTTAAAAAGGTGCCTTGATTGAAAAAGGTTGAGAATTACTTCTCTAAAGAACACTAACTGGTTTTGTCAATCTGACTGCTACAGGAAAAGATTCTAGTCCATCTGTTGATACTTATAATTATGCCAGTTTTTAGTTAGATAAAGGAACTGCTGACCAGCAGTTTTCACTGAAGGTTGCAGGTGGCTGAGACAATTTCTCTGTTTTATCAGAGCCTTTCAATGCACCAGTTGTATGCAATGACTCAAAAGGCCTGAGGCCACTTGTGGTTTTACTGTCATGGTTTAGCAGTAAGAAGTGAATAGTCAACAAGAAAAACAGGTGTGTTTTGCACAAAGTTAATGTGCAATAGTAAAGAAAGTAAAATATAAAGTAAAATAATAAAGGAAAGCACAAAACTAAGTGCTATGGCATTTCAGATGTTAATGTAGCAGCTACAGAACCATTCAATTAAAGTGCAGTGGGTAAAGGGTCTGTGCTGAAGTAATTCCAGTGATTTTATGCTTAGCATTTTCCATCATTTGAATGTAGCTACTCAATCCATAGGTGCTCATGTTATCTAGTGCAGGTGAGTGAGTGAGTGAGTAGTGTGTGGACACGGGCTGCATAGTGTGTGGACACGGGCTGCATAGTGTGTGGACACGGGCTGCATAGTGTGTGGACACGGGCTGCATAGTGTGTGGACACGGGCTGCATAGTGTGTGGACACGGGCTGCATAGTGTGTGGACACGGGCTGCATAGTGTGTGGACACGGGCTGCATAGTGTGTGGACACGGGCTGCATAGTGTGTGGACACGGGCTGCATAGTGTGGACACGGGCTGCATAGTGTGGACACGGGCTGCATTGCTGCATAGTGTGGACATGGGCTGCATAGTGTGGACATGGGCTGCATAGTGTGGACATGGGCTGCATAGTGTGGACATGGGCTGCATAGTGTGGACAGCATTTTCCATCATTTGAATGTAGTTACTCAATCCATAGGTGCTCATGTTATCTAGTGCAGGTGAGTGAGTGAGTGAGTAGTGTGTGGACACGGGCTGCATAGTGTGTGGACACGGGCTGCATAGTGTGTGGACACGGGCTGCATAGTGTGTGGACATGGGCTGCATAGTGTGGACATGGCTGCATAGCTGCATGGTGTGGAGACGGGCTGCATGTGGTGGACACAAGGCTGGATACAGTTGTTATTTATTTTTTATAACTTAAAGCGGGAGTTCACCCAATTATATATTTTTTTATCTTTTCCCCTTAGATGGATGCTCGTTTTGTCTAGGGGAATCGGCTAGTTGTTTTAAAATATGATCCGTACTTACCGTTTTCGAGATGCATCTTCTCCGTCGCTTCCGGGTATGGGTCTTCGGGAGCGGGCGTTCCTTCTTGATTGACAGTCTTCCGAGAGGCTTCCGACGGTCGCATCCATCGCGTCACTAGTAGCCGAAAGAAGCCGAACGTCGGTGCGGCTCTATACTGCGCCTGCGCACCGACGTTCGGCTTCTTTCGGAAAATCGTGACGCAATGGATGCGACCGTCGGAAGCCTCTCGAAAGACTGTCAATCAAAATAGGAACGCCCAGTCCCGCAGCCCATACCCGGAAGCGGCGGAGAGAATGCATCTCGTAAACGGTAAGTACGGATCATATTTTAAAACAACTAGCCGATTCCCCTAGACAAAACGAGCATCCATCTAGGGGGAAATAGTGTCATGTGCGGGTGAACCTCCGCTTTAATACTGCATAAAACATTTAAGTGTAATCTCATGAGATAATTTATGAGGGCGTGTTTAGGGGCGGGGCGTGAGCCCTGTATAATGATATTATAAAAAGAAAGGAACACAGAGAGTATAAGATTTCCTATCATCTGTGCCCAGTCTTGCCACACAGAGTTAATCCAGCTCTGAGCAATCCTCTTTTTCACGTATTTATACTTACCTCGGTGGATGGAGCATCAGACCGATGCTCCATCTGTCCCCCGCCGTCTGTGCACTGAGAACCGAGCCATCGAACATCGCCGCTGGCTCGGTTCTCACAGATCCCTGAGAGGAAAGAGGCTTACTGTCAGTCAGCCTCTTTCCTCTCTGCTTCTCCACGCTCATTGGAGCGCTGAGCCGTGGAGGGGCGGGGGGAGGCTGTCTCAGTGGCTTGCTGAGACTGCCATCAATCAGGGCAGATGGCGGATCCCGACTTGGGAAGTCCTGATGACGCGCTGCACCGACTGATGGCAGTGACATCAGCAGAGAGTGGACTTCAGACTGCTCTCCGCTGAAAACGGGTCACAGGAGTGCAAAACGAATTGCACTCCTGTGACCCAGAGGAGAAGCCCAGCCGAAAAAGTCCAGGCTGGACTTCTCCTTTAATCTAGAAGCTGATTTTGCATTTATTACCTTTCTAAACCTAAACCTAATTTTCCCCTATTTTCCAGATGTCTCGGACTACAATTGCTATGGATCATTGATGTAGGCTTCCATTGCTGCCCTTCTTCAGAAATTCTAGTTGGCAGTCTGCTATACTGATGCTTTTGCTTCAGTTGTCCCTGGATGGAATCTAAAGGTAAGAAACGTTGACTTTCTTTCATTTACTTTATGCATGTTCCAGATTTATGTCTTGCATTTTTAGAAAGCAGCCAGCAGTTTTTGTGTTTCTCTCATGACGTCTGTACCTTAATACCTGGCCTGTCACATTCAGCTTTTCTAATTCAGTTTATTTTTCTCAAAACGGATGAAAAGTAAAGTCTTGTAGGTCTCTACAGGTTGCTGCAGATTATTGCTCTTTGGCTCTGTAGATAGGCAATACTTTACTGGTCTTAACCACTTCATTACTGGGCACTTAAACCCCCTTCGTGCCCAGACCAATTTTCAGCTTTCAGCGCTGACTCATTTTGAATGACAATTGCGCGGTCATACAAAACTGTACCCAAATTATATTTTTATAATTTTTTTCCCAAAAATAGAGCTTTCTTTTAGTGGTATTTGATCATCTCTGCGATTTTTATTTTTTGCGCTATAAACAAAAAAAGACAGAACATTTAAAAAAAAACACAATATTTTTTACTTGTTGTTATAATAATATCCCCATTTTTTTTTTATTTTTTTTTAATGTATTCCTCGGTTTAGGCCGATACGTATTCTTCTACATATTTTTGTTAAAAAAAATTGCAATAAGCGTATATTGATTGGTTTGCGCAAAAGTTATAGCGCCTACAAAATAGGGGATAGATTTATGATTTATTTTTTATCAGTAATGGCGGCGATCTGCGATTTTTTTTTTTCAGGCGACGGACACTTTTTTTGCGACGGACATATCGGACACTTTTGACACAATTTTGGGACCATTCACATTTATACAGTGATCAGTGCTATAAAAATGCACTAATTACTGTATAAATGTGACTGGCAGTGAAGGGGTTAACACCAGGGGGTGAGGAAGGGGTTAAATGTATTCCCTGGGTGTGTTCTAACTGTGTGGGGGGAGGGGACTGACTGGGGGAGGTGACCGATGCTGTGTCCCTATGTACAAGGGACACAGCTCAGTCTCCTCTCTCCCTGACAGGACGTGGAGCTCTGTGTTTACACACAGAGCTCCACGTCCCTGCTGTCACCGCCGATCGTGGGTACCTGGCGGACATCGCGGCCGCCAGGCACACGCATGTGGGTAATGCACATAGAAGGACGTCCAGGGACGTCCACCCGGCACTTGAGAGCCGCGCTGTGGACGTCTTTCGTCTATAGCGCGGCTCTCAAGTGATTAAATCAGTGGGAATATAAAAACACAAACACATGTACCTAGATGGCTGCAGCATCAATCTAATGCAGCTGTCCCCTGTCAGCTCTACACTGAGAACTGAGCAATTAAAGACTACTGATCACTCAGTTCTCGGGTCCACTCTGAGCACAGAGCCAGTGTCTGTCAGTCACTGGCTCTGTGCTGTGTCCCTCCAGCACTCACTGGAGCACCAGGATGGGGAGGGAGCAGGAGTGGCTGACTCAGGCTCACAGCAGTGTGCTGAGAGGCTGAGCCAGCTGTTCAGGGATCTGGGAGAATCCAAGTATTGTTGTCCGCATACCTGCAGAGCATGGACTGACTCTGTAATGTCAGACAACAGCAGACTTTTACCCACTGTCAGGCTGAATCTGAATCACAGGAGAGCAGAACAAAGTGCACTCCAGTGACTCACAGGAGAAGTATTGCTAAAAGAGCTTTGATCATACTTTTTTAAACCTTATACAGTATTATGTCGTATGGCTTAGGCCCCGTACACACGAGAGGATCGATCCGCTGGAATTGATCCGTGGACCGGCTCCAGCGGATAGATCCCCTGGTGTGTACGATCCAGCGGATCTGTTTCCGCTGATTTTTGTCCCCGGGGATGGATTTCCAGCGGATCAAAATTTCTTGACATGCTAAGAAATCGATCCGCTGGAATCCATTCCAACGGATTGATCCGCTGGTCTGTACAGACTCACCGGATCAATCCGTCCGAATCCATCCCCCGCATGCGTCGTAATGATTCGACGCATGCGTGGAATTCCTTATATGACATTGTCACGCATGTCGCCGCGTCATCATCGCGGCGACGGCGCGACACGTCACCGCGGACGGAATTCCGCGGGGATTTTGATCTCATGGTTAGTACAACCATGAGATCAAAATCCGCCAGAGGATTTATCCGCGGAAACGGTCCCACGGACCGTTTCCGCGGATAAATCCTCTCGTGTGTACCTGGCCTTACAGGCAGTGCCTTTATTTGGTTTTAATGCAAGACCCTCTTTAGGTGACTGTAACATAAGATAATAATTTCAGATGTTACCTAAAGCTGAATTTTAGGTACAAAACTCCCATTTAAATATATTCATCAGTAGCCACAAAGTATACAAACCCACCTTGTGAGCACCAAATACCTTTGCAATCCCAAATATTATCTTGTAAAAGTAGCAGTGACATCATCACTCTGCTGTATATAGTATGTGGAGAGAGCATAGCTGTGGAAGGGTCACAGCAGGCTCCACCCTCTACAGACTGCCTGCAGAAAACTACAGGAGGGGGCGGAGACAAGACCAGTCATCCTGCACAAGGAGTAATGCCGCGTACACACAATCATTTTTCGCCATGAAAAAAATGTTGTTTAAAAAAATGTCATTTCAAATGATCGTGGGCTTCACATCATTTTTCGGGTTCTGAAAAACGACAATTTGTTTTTTCGAACATGCTGCATTTTTTAACGATGTTTTAAACTATGTAGTTTTTCGGGTTGTAAAAATTGATGGCGTGTGGGCTAAAACGATGTTAAAAACCCGCGCATGCTCAGAAGCAAGTTATGAGATGGGAGCGCTCGTTTTGGTAAAACTACCATTCATAATGGAGTAAGCACATTCATCACGCTGTAACAGACCGAAAAGCGCAAATCGTCTTTTACTAACACGGAATCAGCTAAAGCAGCCCCAGGGGTGGCGTCATCCGCATGGAACTTCCCCTTTATAGTGCTATCGTACGTGTTGTACGTCACCGCGCTTTGCTAGAGCATTTTTTTAAAACGATGGTGTGTGGGCAACGTCGTTTTAGTGATGAAGTTGGAAAAACATTGCATTTTTTTTCATGCCGAAAAATGATCGTGTGTACGCGGCATAAGAACAGCAGTGACATCATTATTACAGCAGAGGCAATGTTTCATGTTTTACACTAGATTACTGCACATCCACAATCTAACACTAACCTATCTAGCCCTGTAAAGATGAAATCACTGTACATACTTTTTTTGAAGCTGATCCAGTTCGGTCTCCAGCACGGAAGCTCTGCAGAGGACAGAGCTGACAATGGCTGTGAAATGAATGGGGAGTGATGTCACCCATAGATTTACTATGGGGCATCCGTTGATGGATGTGTCCTCTGCACCCACCTCCACAGCCAAAGCCGCGGCTGACAGCTCAGCTTGGGATTGGGTCAGATCGGCTTCAAAAAAGGTATGTATACCGATTTCTTCTTTACAGGGCTAGATAGGTCAGTGTTAGATCATGGCTGTCTATATATGTAGGGATTTTAGTGTTAGGTTGGACTTATGCTGCGTACACACGGTCGGAAATTCAGACAAGAAATGTCCGATGTGAGCTTTTGGTCGGGAATTCCGACCGTGTGTATGCTCCATCGTACTTTTGCTGTCGGAATTTCCGCCAACAAAAGATTGAGAGCTGGTTCTCAAATTTTCAGACGGAAAAAATTCCAATCGGAAACTCCGATCGTCTGTAGCAATTCCAATGCACAAAATTCTGACGCATGCTCAGAAACATTTCGACGCATGCTCGGAATCATTGAACTTCATTTTCTCGTTGTATTTGCTCGTTGTAGTGTTGTACGTCACCGCGTTCTCGACAGTTGAAAGTTCAGAGAACTTTTGTGTTACCGTGTGTATGCAAGCCAAGCTTAAAGGGTCACTAAAGGAAATTTTTTTTTTAGCTAAATAGCTTCCTTTACCTTACTGCAGTACTGGTTTCATGTCCTCATTGTTCGTTTTTGCTTTGAAGTAGCTGTAATTCTGCTGTGATCTCCACACTTCCTGGTTTCCTGTTTCCTTATAACCATCGTACTGGGAGCTTTCTCACGGTGGTCTAAGCTGTCATTACTGTGTGTCTAAAACTCCTCAGAACCAATCAGATTCATTTTAAAAACAAAACACTGCCCTGGATTTGTTTGTTTTTGTTCTGTGTGTCTTCCCGACTCACCTCTCACCCGGAACTTCATGTATGTACATTTAAAACCAAAGTGAAACTAGAGGCACATTATATGATAGATTAAATTCAATTTTTAATCATTTTTAAAAGGAATCAGTTAACTTTTATGTCTCTATACCCAATAAACAGTCATTTCAGCAAAAAACATTTTTTCCTTTAGTGACCCTTTAAGGCGTAATTCCGTCAGAAAAACAATCCAAGGTTTTTCCGACGGAAAATCTGATCGTGTGTACGCGGCATTACACTTTTAACCTGTAACATTTAATTATTTTAAAAGAACTTGCAAAATAATTACTCCCAACCCACCTAACATTTGGCTGATGACCTAGTATATTTTGTAGTATATTGCAGTATATATTGAAAGCACCCGAAACTAAAAGCAGAAGAGGAGAAAAAATAAAGTGCAAGTCATTATGCAAAGTTCACGGGATGCACAAGTTTAATGTGGGAGATGATTGAATGGCCTCCAGGTTGCAATTTTCTAATGGAGCTCAGATTTCATAGTGCTCTTTGTACCTAGTTTGCTGTTTCAACAGCTTGTAAAAATCAAGCTATCACACGGATGGAGGAACATTTTTTTTTTAGTTTGTGAAGTCATGGAAGTGGCTAAGGTCATCACACATACATATTCCCTTAATGGATGAGTTTTCAGGACATATATTTCTAATTTTTCATCCTTTGGAAGGTGACACTTATGTCTTTACAAATTGCTAAATAAGACAATTTGTTAAAGATAAAAGAGAACATTTTCATCACAAAGCCTTGATATGTTTTTTTCAAGCCACATATGCTCAGTTCAGCATGTCACAAGCATTTTTAAAGCAATGCTTTTTCATATGGCTCTACTACATGGTTCTGGTGCATCTCTGAGATTGTAAGCTCTAATGAGCAGGGCCCTCTGATTCCTACTGTATTATGTACCATATTTATCGGGGTATTGCGTGCACCCGCGTATAGCGCGCACCCCTAATGTGGCCTTGAAATTCCTGATTTTTTTTTTTATTACTTACCGTTTTGGTGTCTTGCCCGGCGTCCATCGGCTGCCTTGTCTGGTCCGGCGTCCGTCTGCGGCCTTCGTGGTGTCCTCCCTGCTTCTCCCGCGCTGGTCTCTGAGCCGATCGCCGCTTCCCGCGCTGTGTTTGAACGCCGACGACATATACCGAGCGCAGTACACTCTGGCACGCTCGGCTCCTCTCGGCTTCTCTCGCATAACCGCGAGGGGAGCCAAGCATGGCCGAGTATACCCGAGTGTACTGCGCTCGGTATATGTCGGTGGCACAGTTCAAATTCAGCGCGGGAAGCGGGTTTCGGCATATATCGCGCACACACGATTTTGCCCTGGTTTTAAGGGCAAAAAAGTGCGCGGTATGCGCCGATAAATACGGTATTTGTACTGTCTACCCTCAAGTTGTAAAGCGCTGCGTAAACCTTTGGTGCAATAAAAATCCTGTATAATAATAATAATTTGCAAACATCTTCTGCAAACACTGAAGTAGTCAGTGTAATGTTTAAAGTGTACCTACTTTTTTGGTGCAGTTACACTCATAATGTATTGCCCCCTAACAACAGGGAAGGTAAAAGATGTGGAAGGAGTAGGGGTAGATGATGAATAGGGGATAAATTGAACTGCCATGCTCTCTGCAAGACTTATGCTTACCCATCCTCGATTTAGGAAGATGTTACCTATTCTGACCCCAGTTGTTCTGATACTGACTTATCCTTCCCAAGATCTGTGGGCCAGATTCACAGAATAAGTACGCCCGAGTATATGCTGATACTCCGGCGTACTTTCAAATTTGCCGCATCGTATCTTTATTTTGAATTCACAAACAAAGATACAACGGCATTTGGCTAAGATCCGACAGGCGTACGGCTTCGTACGCCTTCGGATCTTAGGATGCAATACTTCGGCGCCCGCTGGGTGCAGATCGCGTTGTTTTCCGTGTCGGGTATGCTAATTAGCTGTTTACGGCGATTCACGAAGGTACGCACGTTCGTCGCATTCTCTTACGTCGTCGCTAGTCGGCTTTTCCCGTCGCAAAGTTACGGCTGCTATTTAGGTGGTGTAACAATAGACAGCCCATGTTAAAGTATGGCCGTCGTTCCCGCGTCGAATTTAAATTTTTTTTTTTTGCGTAAGTCGTCCAGGAATACGAAAGTACGTAACGCACGTCGCCGTTCAAAACAATACGCCGGGGCGACGTCAAAGCACGGCGGGAAATTTCAAAACGGAGCATGCGCAGTACGTTCGGCGCAGGAACGCGCCTAATTTAAATGGTACACGCCCCATTTGAATTAGGCGGGCTTGCGCCGGACGGCTTTACGCTATGCCGCCGCAAGTTTACACGCAAGTGCTTTGTGAATCAAGCACTTACGATGAAAACTTGCGGCGGTGTAACGTAAATGGGATACGTTACGCCGCCGGATTTGTACATAGTGTCAAAGAATTTTGGTGAGTGCAGGTCCATGTGGGGGTCGCCTATGAGTGTGATCTAAGTTGATCTTAAGGGCATGATCTCAGGTTTTTCTCACAGGCATTCGTTTATTCGTTGAGTGCAGCTGGGCTCACTAAATATATGTGTGGATGATTTCACTGCACTGTGTTGTGGACTATTCAAAATGTCTTTTTTTGCAGTGTCACATTGCACACTATTTGACACAGCATAACACTTGTAGACAAGTGATTTTATTCTTTTATATATATATTTTTTTCATTCATTCAGCAGCGCAGTTTATTTATATTATTCATTTCATAGGTGCGTATAGGCCTTGCAGGGGGGCAAGGACAATACGCATTAACTTAATCTTCTAATCTTTGCGTTTCGAATACCTTTACCTTTTTTTTATACTATTCTTATGTTTGCTATGTTGAAATTTTATGCCAATACCATCCAGCATTTTAAAGAGAAAAGGGTAAACCTGTCCCAGCCCCACCATCAAACTATCACTAGCAACTCTCTGTTTTTTCCCAAATAAGTACCCATAAAAAGCATCCTTTTCCAACCTGCTGTGAATATGGATAATTAGCTCCTGAAACTGAAATGGCAAGGTCTTTAGTTAAAACAAAAATTAAAATCAATGTTTTTAAACTCCCATACATGAATTTTACCTATAGGTAAGCCTAAAATAAGGCTTACCTATAGGTGCTATAAATATCCCCTAAACGTGCACGTGGAGATATTTACTGAACATGAGGCCAGTGACATCACTGGGGCATTTGCTCTGACGGAACGGACACCCTGGCTGTTCCTTCAAAGTCCTGTGCCAAAAACGGCACCTCCCACGTGCATGCGGCTCCGGCCGCTCACACAGCCGGAGCCTGATAACCCAGAAGGAAGACCGGGCAAAGATGGAAGCCCTGTCAGCGGTGAAGGAAGGGCTTCACTCTAAGCTAAATTTCACATGCATGCAAGCACAATATAACTTTGCTTTGCAGGTTAAAAAAAATTGCCAGCGAGTTACTACCGCTTTAAAACATGTCTCTGCTTATCGTAAGAAAAATAGTGCAGCTTTTTAATACCCAGAAAAAAAATAATCGGCTTATGAGACTAAGGGCAGCATTTCCACATTTAAGAATGGGTAAGCTGCAATATATTCAATGTTTGCTTTTGGATTTCGATACACTTTAAACAGTATTAGCCGGATTCAGGTAGAGCGGCGTATTGTTAGGCGGGCGTAGCGCAGCTCATATGCGCTACGCCGACGTAACTTAGAGAGGCAAGGCCAGTATTCACAAAGCACTTGCTCCCTAAGTTATGGACGCATAGCGTAAATGGGCCGGCGTAAGCCCGCCTAA